>NC_061094.1:49776729-49796729 GCF_015104395.2 Macrobrachium nipponense
ATAAATCAAAACGTACTAAAATCTACAGCCAAATAGAGCCTTGTTTCACCAACGAATATTAGAATAGTAAATGAGTTTTATTTTAACATGCACATTATTTATTTTTTTACATTTTCATTATAATAAATAAATCATAAATTTCCTATCCTAAAATTCCTCTAACCTTAACTCAACACGAAACACTTTTTCAGAGCTATTTAGGCTGAAGCATAGTCTATTCCTACACCTCCAAGAAGAAGAAGAAGACCAACAACAACGTAGTTCGTAGGCTTTCTCTCCAAATAAGCGAAAATGAAACGCTTGCTCTACTGATCAGCGTGACGACGCGGCCCAGAAACAGGAAACAAACAATGGGTTTTTTTCGGAACAAGCACCTTACACTAGACCTTAACTGTACGACCTAAAAGCTCTAATGGAAGTTCGCCTTTGAAGTTATGGACGATGATCAAACAGGACAGATTCCCATCCGGTTCATTAGCATTTTTTCGGTGGCGGAAAACCTCCACACGAAGTAATTTTGTCCGAAATGTAAAGATTTGGAGTGAAGACGCTGATGATATCATAACGGTGGTTCAGTATTCCGGCGATAACACAAAGAGCAATTACTGGAAAGACAATAAAAGATGAGAGGAAGGAGGAAGGAAAAAAACAGATAATGAAGTACATTTTAGCATTATCTTCCGAAAGAACGCTCCCCGGGCTTTGTCTAATCCCGAAGACAGACGCACCAACCGTTAACCTTATAAAGGCCAAAAGTTAAACTACTGGGAAGATAATGATTCATTAATGGAACTCGTAACATCTTTTTCTCCCTGCATAGAAAATCTATATCGCCATTCGATACCTCTTTCCCATAATTCATGATTATCGGTTGAAAACTTTGGATGCACAAAAAAAAAGAAAAAAAGTAA
This sequence comes from Macrobrachium nipponense, assembly GCF_015104395.2. Taxonomy (NCBI): domain Eukaryota; kingdom Metazoa; phylum Arthropoda; class Malacostraca; order Decapoda; family Palaemonidae; genus Macrobrachium; species Macrobrachium nipponense. The sequence goes on from NC_061094.1 coordinate 49,777,641, forward strand.
AAGACACATTAAGTATAACAACGTACACAAATCCGATATTGTTTTTCGAGCAAGATCGGCGGAGGAGTCCCATCAAAACAACTGGGCTTCGCCTGGTTTCTTTAATGGAACAATTATCTTCCGAAAAACATTTCTTGGTACAGTAGATTCCAAAAATTTGGCCTTGAAAAAATAGTCGACATATAATTTGAACGTTGCCATTTCCTCGACGACAGTTCAGTATATTTTATTTTTATTTATCATTTTATTTTATTCTATATTATTTAAATTTTTTACTCATTTATTTTTTATTTATTTATTCATTTATTTTTGTAAAGTAAGGAAGCCGCTGACGGCTAGATGCAATGATTGTACGTTTATAGGTACTCACTCGCGCAAATGTTTATCATGCAAGATTCACTAAGAACCAAAAGATCAAAAACGTCATCCATCATTTGTAGTATGAAAAGAGGACTTGGCGCGTTTTTCAAAAGTGTTTGATTAAATACAAGACAGAAAAGAAAGGCGTAGCATGGGTATAGGGGTCAGATATACTGCTGATGTTCCTCTATGGAGGGATATGAAGCTACTAATGTTATAGAAAGTTGGTGCAAATTGGGTTCATCCTTGATCTACCAGCTAAAGAAGAAATGCAGCTGTGATTATTGTCGTGATGTTATTATAGCCGATCGCAAATCAGGAAATGAGGTTTGCTTATATATATATATATATATATATATATATATATATATATATATATATATATATATATATATATATATATATATATGTGTGTGTGTGTGTGTGTGTGTATATGTATACATATACATTCACACAAACACACACATACACAAATCTATATATATATTATATATATATATATATATACGTATAAGCGAATACCACAGGAAAATGAGTCAGAAATCCAAGCGCTTTCGTCTTTACTCAGACATTGTCAAGGAGTTAATGAAATACAATCGGAGAGAAAGGTCTCAGGTACAAAACAAGATCAAGAATACCAGACGGTTAATTGTCAAAAGGGTAAAAATTAAAAGAGATAATCCAGGATTATCGGATATCACACGGTCACAAACCTAACCGAAATTACAAAGTACCTTTACAGTCCAAAACATGTAAAAACTGAATATATTAATTTTGTTGCTTATATTTATCTACAACTTTTTTCATAATGAAAGCATCAAGTTTAAATAAACCAAGACTTAAATTTAGAACATTTCTATTATTTGACTTGATGAAACAGGATTCAATGATATTCCTTTTAACTGTGCCATTACATAGGATTAAGGCTCTTGCTTGACTCAAGTTAATAGGATGGTCTAAATCTCTCATATGTACGAATAATGCATTCGATATTTGCCCAGTTCTCACAGAATATTGATGTTGTTTGAGATGTTGTATCACAAATAGTTTTAATTTCAGCGTCAATAAAATGCGGGCTACAGACACGTAAAGCCCTTAGGAACATCCCAGAAAAAACAGAGAATTTAACATTTTGATGGTGATTGGAGTAGTTATGAACAAAAGAGGCAATGTTAGTTGATTTTCGAAAGACTGAAAAGGTGAAATTTCTATCATTTCTATAGACAGTTACATCAAGAAAATTCAAATTACAATTTCTTTCTTCCTCTACAGTAAATTTTATAGAAGGGACTAAATTATTGAGATTATTAAGGAATTCCTGGAGATTTTCGTGAACTGGCCAAATACAGAAGATATCATCCACATATCTAAACCAAATAACTTTTTGGGGCAAAATTAGATTTGAAGAAACCTAACAAAAATGTAATTTCCACGTGGAATAGTTGCCAAGATGAAGAGTATTTCAGTGCTCTATTAACCAAAGTGTGAATAGTATTAAAATTAATACTATTCACACTTTGGTTAATACTATTCACACTTTGGTTAATAGAGCACTGAAATACTCTTCGTCTTGGCAACTATTCCACGTGGAAAGGACTTTTTTGTTAGGTTTCTTCAAATCTAATTCGTTTCCACTCGACATTGTTCAAAAAACCATCAACAAAATACTTACGAAATTCTTGCAGCCACCAATAACTAATTTTAATGTCCCTAAAAGACTATTTTATGTCACAATCCCCTATATATCTGACTTGAAATTTACATCCAGCCTGAAACGAATCATTGAACATGAGATACCATGCCTTAAAGTCAAACTCATATCCAGCAATCCATGCACAATTGGTTCCTTTTTTAACTATAAAGATCGCCTTCAGCCTTTTATGCGATCCAACGTTATATATAGATTTACATGACCTGGATGTCCGGGTTCTTACGTCGGATCAACTCGAAGGCTGTTAAGGGTCAGATATTGCTCTCACTTGGGCTTCAGCTTTCGCACTGGTCAAAGAATAAAACAACCTGAATTTTCCAACATCAGAAATCATTCTTTTAATTGCAAAATTGAAGTACAAAAAGAACAGTTTTCCATAATAGAACAGTTTTTCCATAATAGACCATGTCAAAAATCCTGACCATTTAACCACCCTGGAGTCTTTATATATCAAGAGGCTTGTTCCCTCTCTTAACAGTAACACGTGCTCAGCAACTCTGTACCTGGCATAGTTGAAGTCGTTACTTTTAACTTGTCTTAGTTCATTCCATCTTCTCTCCTTACAATGAACGGTTGGTGTTTAAGCAGTCTCTTTTAACCTGTTTTATCATTTTTACTTTGTTCTTTTATGTAATTTTAAGACTTTTTAATTTATGTGAATTCCTGTTTTTTACACTTTTATTGTTTGTTATTTATAAATGTGTCTTTATCTTTCACAGACTGATGGTGCACAGAGATTTTCATGTGCGAAACGTTTCTCAGAATAAATTTATGTTTTAATCATTGTATCATGGACATCCCCTGGAGGTTTTATATGTGTATTCACTGACCTGCTACATTTATATATATATATATTATATATATATATATATATATATATATATATATATATATATATATATATGTATATGTATGTATAGTTTTTATACCATATATATTAGTATATATATATATATATATATATATATATATATATATATATTATATATATATGTATATGTATGTATAATATACATATATATATATGATATATATATATATTATATATATATATATAATATATGTATAAATTTCTACATATACATGCAAATAGTGTGTGTGTCTGTATGTTTCTGTGTATATACACTTCATACAAAGTTACATCTATTAGGAAAATTCTCCTCATCTAACTGTACCTATTTCACCATGGCCGGCAGCTCAAAGAAATATTCGATACCGGATTACATCACATTAATTTTAGTCTCATTAAACTTTCGACGCCTTTATTATCTCACTACCCGTTTATTCTCCTTATTATACCTTTCACAGCCACTTCCATAAACAGTTTCAAATATGCACTAACCTCCCGCTCTTGCATCGTTCAGATCGGTGTCTCTTCTATAATTATTTCTCAAGAACCCTCAGGAATACTCACTTAATAGGGATCTATCTTTCAAGAAGCAACTCCCATCAGGTGTATATTGTCCGGGAAGCATAGTGTTAAGAAAGATGCGATTAAATATTCCTCCTTGATAAAAAAAAAAGGAGGTCAATTTTATTAAGAAATATATTTCGAAATAGTTCGAGTGTAAAGAGGCATGATCATTATAAAGCTACCTCTGATTTCTTTCCAAAGTAAGTCAAGATGAAACCTGACACGCAAAGTTGTTATTCTGCTCTAGTCAGAATAACATGTGACGGGCTGAATGGAAAATAATATGAAGCCAAATAAAATATTATGTATCCATTTCACTTGCCATTTTTGTGTCCATTCCACTTGCCCTTTTCCCAGTATTAGAACTGTTGAGTTTCATTTTACGTTTCGTTTTTCTACTTCAAAACGAGATACACTTTTTCCCACCAAAGAAGATTATATGTTGGAGAGGTCTTTTTCCAGGGAGGAAGAGTTTCGAATAATGAAGAAGGCTCTTTTTAATTGGTTGTGAAAGTAGATTACAAAACCTTGGTCTCTCGAGGCAAAGGTCAAGGATACTACTTACGGAAGTATAGTACGAACCTGAAGAGTTGACAGTTACACTGGTAGAGAAGAGAGAAAATAAATTTCAATTATGACGAGAGGCGGTAAATGTATCGTCTCAAAAGTAGTTTATGGAAGAAAACTTTTGTACTCATGAAGAGTGGCGATTCCACCAATGAAAATATTTATATGAAAATGTGCTTCAGTTCGAAGAATAAATAAGAACAAGGCATGATCAGACCTCCAGCTTATGCGAGGCGCGTGCTAAAATCTACAGTCAAATAGTGAGTGGTTTCACCAACGAAAATCAAAATTAATAGGCTATATTTTATTAGAAATAATTGTTCTGCACTGTTTAACAAGCACATAATGTGTTTTGTACATTTTCATTCTAATAAGTATATCATAAATTTTCTATCCTAAAATTCCTGTATCTTTAACACAACGCAAGGCATCTTTTTCAAACCTTTTTATGTTTTTCCATAGAGCTTTCCTATCCCCCAACGACAACAAGGTAGTTTTATTGGCTTACTCCCCGAGTAAGAAAAAATAAAAGGGATTTCATCATGAGGAGGCACATATTAGTCAAGGGTTGAATATGCTATAGTTACCTTCTTCCGACCTCCTCTTTTTCCCTATAACTCTGTTTCTGTTTTGTGAAGGTATTTGTTATCTAAGTAATGCAGGCTTATGTTTTTTTTTATCATGCTTATGAAATTTACCCATGCTGGATATTAATCAAATTAATAATCAACCGACGCAGCTGACAATGAACATTCCCTTTTTATTAGCAGACCCGCATCGATAACAAAGCCTCTGGTTTATCCTGTAATTATATTTGACTGAAGGAATTCATAATGACACTAATCCCCTCAATAGATTAAACCCATTAGCCCAACTCCGGGTATAAATAACATCACTATACGAGATAAAATAAAAAAATAAAAATAAATAAATAAGAAAGCGCAAAGTTTCTTCGGTGCAATCGAGTTTTCTGTATAACGTATATTGCTGTATAAAACCATCACATGACCGGCAGCTCTTCAGTTACTCACCAGATGCGGTAGAGTGAGGGTGCGTCCCATGCCTTCGGAAAGCGCTGCCAGATGCACAATCAGTGGCTAACTTTTACCTAAAATAAAATAAAAACTACTCAGGCTAGAGGGTCGCAATTTGGTATGTTTGATGATTGGAGGGAGGATGATCAAAATACTAATTTGCAGCGCTCTAGCCTCAGTAGCTTTTTAGATCTGAGGGCGGACAGAATAGCGTGCGGACGGACGGACGAACGGACAGACAAAGCGGGCACAATAGTTTTATTTTACAAGAAACTAAAACGAAAGGATTCATTCGTATGCTGAGTCAGAAGCGTCCGAAAATTCGTGACTGGTGTCCGGAGCGACGCCTGTTTTCCGAATCGAATCTCTGGCGACCATGTTCGACGAGTTAAATAAATGCACTGATTTAATGGGCACTCATTTGGACTTGTTTTCATTTGGAGCTGAAACACAGTTCTATGTTGAGGGGCTGTTGGTTTTAGTTGGACGTTAAATACATTTTTATGGTATTTTTTTTATTTCTATTTCTTTATTTATTTTTCTGCCTACAATACGGGGATCATATTCATGTTTTTCTTTTTCTTTTGTTTTGTTTGTCCAGTCTCGTAATGAAATAAATTAAGTTTCTGTGTTAGTGATATTAAATTCCTTTAAATCATGTCTTTTTTCAAAGGAAAACTGGATAGTCATGATCACTCCTGTTATTAAAACTCCAGCCTTTAAAAAGAGCTTTTGAACTGACAGTAATTGCTATGTTGAAACTGTTTTCCTTATGTACATCAAATTTCATAAATCACTACTAAAGGCTTTAAGGTGAATACGTTTTCCATAAACCAAATAAAACTTTCTCAACTGTAAAATTCGCTTTAATAAGAGTCTGCCATTCTTTTGGACATCAGTATTTTACATTTATTTATTTCATATTGTTTCTGTGCATAAACAGGGGAGACAAATTTGCCGGAATGATGGAAAGCAGTACTGCGGAAGTTATGAACTGCTAGAAATACATGTTACATTTTCCCTTTTCACCTCTACATCTATGGTCAACATTCGGTAACACGATAGGGCAAACGTAAAAATCGCAGAACCATATTCATTAACAGTCAAAATTAAAATGAAATAAATAGAGGCGTGAAAGAAGATCAACTATGAATTTTATACTTTCAGGATAAGAAAACTTCTGTATAGATATTAACCGGTTTGTGAAACCTAGAATCGTGTATTTTATCACGAACTCTCAGCTTGAAAACAGGTACAAATGCATAACAATGGCGGAAAAACGTAAAGAAAATTTTTTTAAGCTGAAATCCTTCTTTGAAATGGAGTATTAACGAATTGTTTGGTAAATCCCTGGTGCTATGCCACAGATATAAAACATTTTGATCCTTGGAGATTATGAAGGAAAGGATGGTTCTTCAATCTGACTGACAATTTGCTTTCTTCCCACTAATGCTGCTCAGTGTAACTAACAGGGTTGAAAGTAAAGGACGTTCAAAAGAAAAGCAAAAAACATGGAGGTTGCTTTTGTAAAAGACGGGCATTTGTAAAGGGAACATACAGACCAGGGAAGGAATAACAGGAGACCATTGAAGACCATTGCAAGATAGGTGGAAAGAAATGTAATGCAAATAGACTAACTAATTGAATAGTACAAAAACAATAGCAATTTTTCTTAAAGAATGACAGTAGAGAGAGTATTTAAACAATACCTTTTAAAGTTGTTCTTTGATAATTGAGTGCCATTGCTGTCTATTTTTCGATGTTCTGCTTGTGACTCGAGAAGGATTTCAAATGATCAACGATCTCTGTGTAGAAGCCTGGAAGACAATTCAATAAATACCCTTTTTATTTAGAATACCGAGTGGGCTCTGAATACGTTGTAGTTAAAAAAAAAAAAAAAAAAAAAAAAAAAAAAAAAAAAAAAAAAAAAATGAGAGAGATCTGTGTTTATTCTTTTTAAAATAGAATTTCCTGACTCCTGAGTGAAAAATGATTTCAGAAGGTATTTTTATTTACCGGTGTTTTCCACTGTTATTCTATATTCTGTCAAGATTTTTTTTTTAGCACTAAAACAGTTCCTCACGTTTCCTATAAGGATATACAAAATTTTAATGTGCTGTACGTGTGTATATAAATTTGAATGTATATTTCTGTTTCGTGCTTGAGAAATGTTCAATTCTATATGCATCCTGGATGAGTTTTTGAGTCGTTTCTCTCATGACTCTTTAAGTAACGCCATTGAATATTTGGAAGGAATTATTAAATGTTCACCTAGTTTTCATTCCTAGCGATAAAATTCATTATTTTGCAGGAGGGTCATATATGAACATGCAACTTTCCATCCATTTCAGCTTAAATAAGTTTCAATAAGATAAAGCAGTCATTTCCAAATTCCCTGTCATTATTTAAAAAGTTGACTATACCATTCATTTTAGCTACTCTCTTTTTCGAGGCTAATTGATCATAGCATTCATATTACTGATTTCTCCTTGCTTGTGTTTTTACAGTGCTACATTACCTTACCAACGATAACTAACTCCCAAATTTGTGATATAAGTCCCCCACCGCCCCGCCCTCTCTCTCTCTCTCTCTCTCTCTCTCTCTCTCTCTCTCTCTCTCTCTCTCTCTCTCTCTCTCTCATTCACAGAATTCTATTCATGTTTCAAGATACTGACTCTGCTATTCATTTCATCCTTGCTTATGTTCTAACAATGTTGCATACTTCTTACCAGCAAGACCTGACTCCCAAATTAATCATACTTTTCCTTTCTCTCTCTCTCTCTCTCTCTCTCTCTCTCTCTCTCTCTCTCTCTCTCTGCATTATGGATGACCTGGTTAACCAAACATTATTATTCTCCCCAAAGCGCAACGGAGCTACGGCCGCCCGTATGCAAACAGCATTCACCTAGTTACTGGAAATCTTGGGAAAAGCATCGCTGACGATGTTGTCTTTGGGGAAAGAATGCCTTCATAAGGGTTTTAATCCTTTCCGAATTTTTTCTCATAATAAGAAATAGACATTGTAGCACCAGACGTTTCTACACTTTGTTTCCCCTTTTTGGTTCACTCTGAGAATTGTAGAAGAATTTTTAAGAAAATATTCTGTCAATCAGAGCATTTGTCTGATCTCTTCATTTTATTTAATCATTTATTTATTTACTTTTAAAGTATGTCTTAGTTTTACCAGACCACTGAGCTGATTAACAGCTCTCCTAGGGCTGGCCCAAAGGATTAGATGTTTGGTGGTCAGGGTCCAGTTGTGGGATCCGAACTACATCTATAAATGAATTCCTGTCACCAGAAATAAAATTCCATTTTTTTTTTAACCTGACTACAGAGCTGATTAACAGCTCTCCTAGGGCTGGCCCAAATGATTAAATGCTTTTATGTGGCTAGGGACCAATTGTGGGATCCGAACCGCATCTATAAATGAATTTCAATCACCAGAAATGACTTCCTCTGGTTCCGCGTTGGCAGAGTGGGGAATCGAACTCGGACCCTGAGATCGGTAGTCGAGCACGTAAGTGACTCGTCCAACTAGGAGCATTACTTATTTCGTCCTTCGTAAATGTTTTATCTCGTATCCCTGTTCAACTTACCGCTTTTTTACTCGCAGAAAAATTTTGTAAACCCTTTAACCTAGAGGAGCAGAACAAATTCCTCGGCATCAGAACAAAAGTATTATCAGGGTAGAAGCACTTATCGGTGTATAAAAGGTTGATTATTACGGGTTAGAATTGAACAAACTGTCTAGGTAGTACTTTCGAGCTAAAGAGACGAGATCACAACAAAATTGGGTCAGATGCTACTATTGAGGAAACACTTAAAAGATTTAATAAGTGCATTTCAAAATTAATGAAAAAGAATTCTATTATAGCCTTCTTCTTCTTTTGCCATGCCCCTAGGTTAGGTTAGGTTAGGTTAGGTTACGTTACGTTGGGTTAGGTTGGGTTAGTCCAGAAACATTACACTAGTGTAATTTAGGTGTGGGAAACATAATGAGATTATTTTCAAGAAGATTAAATAGTTAGTTTTTGAGATATGGCGTCCCGCGTTTTCAGGATAGGGTCGGTACTCGGTTACAGCGATTCTGCGTTCACTGATGCAAGAAGATCTGGATCCGATAGAAAAGATCAATACAGGATCTTTATTTAGCCAGGAAAGCCGTTGGAAGTGCGTCTGGAACTAGACACCGTTGGCAAAGTTTATTTTCCAAAAAGGGTGGGATTTTCCCTTTTCGTTTAGCACGCTCGTGTCACCCTTTCTGTGAAAGGCCGAAGAAGACTTATGAGCTGGAAGGTGATCTCAGTCGTTGAGTTAGGGGCTTCGTAGTTATGGCAATAGAGCACAGTGTTGCTTTTGACAAGCAATGGTAAATAGGTTAAATAAAGGTATATCGATTTAGAGACAGACATATAATACATAATGCAAAGCATTATTTAGTTACCACATCCCTTATATTTGAAATTGGGTCTAAAGAGAAAAATATAATTAATAGGCTATTTTCTTTGTTGAAAGTGTCATAATTATTAACGCTGTTGTTAACAATTAAAAAAAGAAGAATTTAAATAAAGACGAGAGAAACGACGAAAATATATATGGAATGGTTATAATCTAGTAATCTGTCTTAAATGACAGTTACAAATGTATGTCCATACATGTATGGACATACAGTTGTACAGTTGACGATACCAGAACTCTCTCTCTATTTGTGTATATAATATATATATGTATATATATAATATATATATATATATATATATATATATATATACTAATATATACATTTATATATATAATTTATATTATATATATATTATATATATATATATATATAGGATAATTATATATAATATATATATATATATATATATATATTATATATATATTATATATATATATATATAGTATTAAATATATATATATATATATATATATATATATATATATATATATATAAACATTAAGCTACGAATGTCGTTTAATATCCAATCCGCACCACCTCGAAAATGATACCGAAGGGGAATTATAACTGATAAGTGGTTCGCCATGACGGGAACGCACCAGCGAACATCGAGTATCAACGACGTTCAGTGGACGCTTGAGAGACCATTCTGGTATCAAGAGAGGTATAAGTTGTTACCGACCCTGTGTTGTATGTTTTTAAAAGGGGCGTCATTTTAATGTATGAAATAAGACACCCATTTATCAACTAATAACGCTCCTTAGGTTAAATCAGCGTATATTTCACTGGCGCAAAAGACGTGATCATTTCAAGAGTAATTTAGAAATGAAATCGTTAGGCGTGAGAACCCGCCCTTTGCGTGGGATAGATAACCAGAGCATTACCTTGAATTGAGAAGGAGAAATTCCCTTGATTATGAATCCCTTAGGGAATCATCTGGCAGATGACAAAAGGATTTCATCAATCCTCGAGCCGTCGCAGAGTCGAAATGCAATACGGCGAAGAGTGATTCCATTCACATCTGCGTGAGCCATTTGTCATCTTTGAATCACCACGTCTGGCGGCGTTGCCACATCTCGCTGCTAAATGAGAACCCCTCGCGCCATGCGTTTCTCTAATGGTAAATCACTCTTTGTTTATTCTTTTATTCCTATTGAGTGGTTTGAGCTGATGTGGCATTCTTACGACGTATTTGAGACCACTAGTTCCTCGTTGGACGAGTAGGTTACGTACTCGACTACTGGTCTGAGTATCCGGGTTCGATTCCCCGCTCTCCCAACGCTGAACCAGAGGAATTGATCTCTGGTGATAGAAATTCATTTCTCGATGTGGTTCGGATTCCACAATAAGCTGTAGGTCCCATATCATGCATCATTACGATATCCGTCAGTTCCTCGCTGGACGAGTGGTTTTCGCACTCGGCTGCCAATTTGTTGGTCCTAAGTTTGAATCCCGACTCGGCCAGCGCGGAATCAGAGGAATGAATTTATTTCTGGTGATAAAAATTCATTTCTCGATAGAATGTGGTTCGGATCCCACAATAAGCTGTAGGTCCCGTTGCAAGGTGACCAATTGGTTCCTAGCCACGTAAAAATATCTAATCCTTCGGGCCAGCCGCAGGAGAGCTGTTAATCAACTCAGTGTCTGAAAAAACTAAGATATACTTAACGATATCTGTCATGAATATAAAGCATGGCATGTTGCTGGAATATGATGGACAGTCAAAATATGATAAATTAAATACATATGAAATGAAACACTCTAAACAGAAATTAACGTTAATTTATATTGTATTGAGATTTGTTATCAATTATATATGTTTAATATTCCCCTCCTGTATTCCTGCAAGTTGCTTATCAAATGATGATGATCATGCCAGTTTCAAGAGATGCCTTCAAAGGTTCATATTAATTTCATTTACGTTCTTCCCCAATATGATCGCTGTCATATCTCTCCAGTCTTTCCACACTCTAACCAAATCATTCTTTTTATGTCAGTTTCGCTTGCTCATCCTTCCTCCTCCTCCTTCAGACCTGCCTAAATCACTGAACTGTTTCCTCTTTTACTGAATACAATACGCTAGAGTAGACCCATCACCTCTCATGTCTCTCTTCTCCACAAAGCGATAACTAAAGACTCGTGTCTCTCATTTTCACAATTTTTCATCAAAATTATTTGTCTCTAGAGTCGAACTCGGCAGTAAGGTTTTAAGTTAGGAACGTCGGACCACCGGATTGGTAGCCGAGCGCGAATACCATTGTCCAACGAGGAACTCACGACAAGTATAAAAACAATCCAATATTATCATAAGTAAATAAAGACGTTTGGATTACATAATAGTAATACCATCTTGCAAGAATCTGTTCAATAAAAAACTGGCTTCAAGAGTAATCTTACCAAAGACGTACTATGGCTATATGACTCTTATATAAGAGTGAATACTTACCTTTACACAAATAACAGTAGGCTTATTTATTACAATAAGTAAGCCTACCTTTTACAATATTCTGTCGCGTAGCCGCAACTTTAAACTGTAACTACGTTATAGTGTCACGAAGGTTGTTACACTACTGTAGTAGATACAATCTCCGTTACAAATGAGTGAACGCTAGGAGAGGAAGACCTAAGACCAGGTGGAGAGATTGCAATAGAGATGATATGAGGGAGAAGGGAGTACGGGAGGATATGGTACACGACAGATTTAGATGGAAGAGACTCATTAAAAACGGCGACCCCGAATAGGGATAAAGCTGAGAAGAAGAATAAGTTATATATGTAAGTTTATATATGACTATATATATATCTATATATATATATATATCAATATATATATATATATAATATATATATATATGTATGGTATATATGTATATGTATGTATAAATGAATCACGAAAGTTTGGAACGCGATAAATCCATAAATAAAGGTATAAGCCACAAGGGAAAAATAAACACCGGAGTTTCTGCAAGATCTTTCAACTCAACGTCGTTTACTCGGCAGGTAAACTGACTTACATGAGGAATTGACAGTACAAGAAAGGTCGTATAACTGACAGATAGGGATTATAAGGAGATTAGTACCTAGAATCCGGCACACTTGGAGAATGAGTAACCTTCCCAAACAAGCATAAACATGGGTACAATTTAAAAAAAAAACAAAAAAAAAACAAGATTAAGTCAGTCTGCTCAGACACGAGGACAAGACAATTAAAGGATTATACAGGGCGACAGCTATTCAGAACTTTGGTAAACAAAAACATATTCACAATACATATTAAACATACATAATTTGTATTTAAGTCTGTAATTATATCTTTGAGGTCATTCTTAAACATGTTATAAATACAAGGGTCTAAATGAAACAGGCCACGACTAATATTAAAATTACAACGGGAAATAGGGCAGATTCTAAAAGATTTCGTGATAAGACATCTTTTGACCTTGCAATAACTGAACTACCAATCCAATTTATGCAGTGGTTGTTTGCACTTAAATGAATAAAAATTGCATTAGATGCTTGCCCAGTTTTTACAAAATATTTATGCTGGCTTAATCTTACTTCTAAGCCCTTGCTCGACTGTCCGAGATAAAATGAGGGGCAGTCCATACATGGAATTTTACATATTATGTTGTTGCTTTCTCTGGGTCCATTTTTTATTAACATTCATTTTAGTGTGTTATTATAGGAAAAAACAAGGTTGACCTTAAAGGCTTTTAACATTGATTTAATGGTTTCAAATTTTCAAATCCATTAATTATATATATACATATATATATATATATATATATATTATATATAATACATATATATATATATATTTATATATATACATATTATATATACACATATATATTTATATTTATATATATATATATTTTTTGTGGGTGTTTGTATGTGTGTGTATGTACATTTTTTACCGTACAATTACTCCGTAAATTTCAGATTATCGTATTCATATAATAACTAGGATGTATCTTTTTCAGTGGGCGGAGAGGTGGGGGGCCGGGGGGTGGGGAGGAATGAGCAAATTCCTACCAAATGACCGTAGATAAGCGCTTGGTTTACTCTAATGCAGAACGTCAGAGAATGAAAATGGCCTTTATGCTAATTGAGCTGTCCGCCTGCAGAATAACCTGTCAGCGATTAACGTCACTGGTAATTGAAACCCGCCGGTACCATTTCAGGGAGGGATTTGATTTCATAACGACCCTCATCATGAATGTGACAACTTAGATACCCGAGAATTACTTGGGTATCTAAGTATTACCTTTGGTGGCTTCAATATAACAAGAGGTGGAATCGCTTTTTTTTATTTACGCACTCCACTTTTCAAGTTAGATTTTATATACAGTACTCCATTTCCTGGTCGTTGGTTAGTGTTCACATGTCCATACCTGGCCTAAGTATATAATCTTAGGAAGCTTCAATATAGCAAAATGTAAAATCATTTTTTACTTGTGCATTTCACTATTCAACTTAAGATTTATAGAGTTCCATTTCTTGCTGGTTAGTTAGTTTCCAGATTGTAAATATCTGGCCTTGTAATCTCATCTACACTTTACTAAGCTTACAGGCTGCCCTACGGTCAGATCCCGTGTTGGCACAAGGCCGCCTCAGTATAAACCAACCACCTAGATTAAGGTTTCATTGTTGATATATCTACATACTCCTGGGCTGCTTTTACTCATCATTAAACAGTTTAACCAGACCGCTAAGTCAACATAGAATAACCCCCGAAGGATTTGTCCTCAGTGAATGTACTATTACGTCTTAATTGTTGAATTTCAAATTTTAACAACTATAAAATAAAATTTTTGAAGATAGAAACCATTTTCTTCGGGCTTATGACCCCCAGGACTGATATTCCTTCTCGGATAAAAATATGGGTCACCTAAAATATGCTCAGTTTTAGTTATTATCCGGCATTCTTTGCATTCTGGGATAAGGCCAAAGGGTAAACTAAACAAATGTGACAGATCTTAAGAGAGGATAAAATAGCTTAATTTAACGATGAGTTCGCCCAGTTTTTATTTATCATAAACTCATCCTTTATTTTGCAAAGGCATCATTTATTAAAGATGATGGATTTTAGAGACAATAATAGGGTTAAAGGTCTCGATGTGGTCATAGCCCACATAGCTTTAGCTACATTATCCACAATCTCTTTTCGAGCAATACATATAGCGCATATCATTGGCTATACGTCCTTTATTGCTGAATATTTCAACGTGTATAACTATTCTTAAAATCTGTGGTGAGAAAAAATATTATATCAGACCATGGAACTTTTACGAAAAATATATTGTATGCTATTAAACCACTTCATGAATCACCCTAGTGACAGGTAAAGTTTCATTTCATGGTACTGAATGTACATTTATTGATCTGTCATTTACGTTGTCGTATTACAGAAAACGAATAAAAAAATTTATAACAAGTTATCTTTAGTTGTTAGTTTTCATATTCTTACAGAAAATTTACATTGGTAGCTCTTACAATTTGTAATATTGTATATATATCATAATCTATTATATAAATAAAATTAGCAACTACCAAAAAAAGGATAAACATATTGTGAAATAAAAAGTAAATGTCATTTATCCTCAATTGCATTTAACAATATAAATTGAACATTCTACTTTATATAAATGATTTATATGAAGACACCCTCCAAGGAAGCGTTGTCTCATTGCCAGAAACGAAAAACTCCAATTCCAAACTTATATCATTCAACAAATTAGATATTGTACTGAGGCCGAGATGAGACCTCTTCGTAATGTGTAGGTGAAATGGAAATGGGTTCAAGAGAGAGAACTCCAGAATGAGAATCTCCACAAAAGACTACCCTCGGGGATAAGGTTTTCAATTATATGATCTATTTAAAGATTCGGAAAAGTAAAAAGCCAAGAATATATATATATATATATATATATATATATATATATATATATATATACATATATATATGTATATATATATGATATATATATATATATATATATATATATATATATATGTATATATATATATATATATATATATATATATATATATATATATATATATATAGAGTGTTTAATGGATGCTATGCGTTTTTCCATATGCATTAACTTTAAATTTCAACGTTGTGTAACTCATCATTTATCTTGAAGTGTCTTTTCGTCTTATTTTCTTCCTTTACACATAGGTGCGAAATACGAAAATTACTTCACCTAATATATTAAAGCTAAGATATTGGAATCATTTGCAAAAACTTCCTACCTTCGGGTAAAGAAGCACGCACTATAAAATTCATCTAAACCTCACGAATACTAAACCCATTACAGGGCCAGGTGGAAAAAAAAAATGAAATTTTCATGTCCAGGTCGACACAGGCGAAAGGGCCCTTTCTTCCCACCGAATAATTAGGATGCGAGCAATGAAATCATTAACAGACATTCCTGCATAATTGTTTTCCTTCTGAATTCCGAACGAGAGAGAATAGTTCCGAGCATTCATTAACTTTTAAGGCTTTTGAAAAATGTTTTTTTTTTTTTTTTTTTTTTTTTTTTTTTTTTAAAAGTGAGCTGAGTTGGAGGTACGAGTGATACAAAGAGGAGCATGTGTGACTGACGGAAGAATATAATGTGCTTTACAGAGGCTGGGAAGAGTGGCTGCCTTAATGCATAAGATTTAGTTGTAATGAACTGAGTGTGGGCTTTACAATATTAATGCTTTATGCATTCAGGCATACACAGATTATGTCTGTCTGTCTGTCTCTCTCTCTCTCTCTCTCTCTCTCTCTCTCTCTCTATATATATATATATATATATATATATATATATATATATATATATATATATATATATATATATACAAGCATTAAGCTACAAATATCCTCTGAAAATCTAATTCGCTCTTCCTCGGCATTGGTTATATTTTCATATATGTTAACCGAAGTGGATTTTTTTTTCTTTTATTTTAGCTGATAAGAAATTCTTCGGCTCATGAGCTCGAACAACGGAAACAAGAATTAAGGAATTAAGGACGTTCAGTGACGAGCTTACCCGCTAAGCTATCAAGGTTGTGGGTAAGCGCATCCTGAATACTAGGTTCCGTGGTTCGAGCCCCATGAGCCAACGAATTTCTTATCAACTAACAAAAAAAAATCCCCTTCAGTCAGCATAAATGAAAATATATTAATTCCGAGGCAGAGCGAATTAGATATTAAAGGACACTTGTAGCTTGATGCTTGTATATGAATCACAGTGATGTGATAAAATTCATATACATGTATATATATATATATATAATATATATATATATATATATATATATATATATATATATATATATATATAAAGTTTTTTTGCCACGAAGGAAAAAATGAAAAAGCGAGATAGCCAAGTACTTTCGGTCCTGTTCGGACCCTTTACTGAGGCATATATAGACACATAGATAAATAGATATGTGTATATATACATTTATTGAAAAAATAAGAGAGAGAGAGAGAGAGAGAGAGAGAGAGAGAGAGAGAGAGAGAGAGAGACTTTTACTGCTTACATTTACGCCCTCCTCCCAAATGTCCCACACGCCACTCTGTCATATTCTGATCCCTTCTCTCCAGCATACACACATTTCCCGCCATTTACGTTCCCCAGGGGATCTCTTTAGACAGGTTAATCTGGCCCTCAAAGCCTCCATCAGATAAACCAGACGTGAAATATTTCATATTTGCTTTCCCCTTCCCATTTTGCAGTATTTGCAGAGGCCAAACGGCAGACTCAAGCCCTCCATCTTGTTAGGATCCCTTTCCCGGAGTCTCCTACCATGCAAAGGAGGAGACCTTTGAAGCCTTGATAATTATTAACCCTCCGTGGAAAGAGCGTTGACTTTTTTCCTCTCTCTCTCTCTTTTGCGGGTTACCGCCATGAATAATTCATTGGAAGGCGGATGATAATTATGATTGTGAGGTATGGAAGAAATTGGAGGAGAACAGGATGAAAGGGGCAAAGGAGGGACTGAAGACTGTAGGTTGGAGGATGATGAAGAGGATGAATAACAGGAAAAGGGCGCCAAAGAAATAGAGAAAATATTTCCTTCAAGATATCGAGGTATCTATGTCAATTATTCCGAGCACTGATAACCTATGAAAGTAGTATAACTTAGGTACGTCCACACTCCAGGATGATATGTCATAAACACGTGTTGGCAACTTATCGCATATATATCACACACAAGTTGAACACAAGTCAACGACTGGATAATATGTCGCTAACTTGTACTCCTGCTGTTTGTGAGGTATGAGCGATATAGTGTGGACGTGTGTTTGTGACTTGTTTATTGATAATGTTCTGCACAATTAGTTTACTCTGTGAGTAAAAGTGGTAAAAGGTGAGATTATTTACTCATTACAAGAATTCAGGGTAAGTTTCCAGTTTCCAAGAGGGATTAAATTGGAAGAATAGTCTAAAGGTTCTTGAAAATTTTCAGAATTCTTCCTAGAATACCAGAAAGGGAAATGGAAATTTTTCATTCGTTTTTGTTTTATTGACTGTAATGTTCAGTTTCCTTTTATCCAACTTGATATAATGATGAGTACTGTTCATTATATCTTCCACACTATAGAATGCCATTTGAAGGCATTTTCCTTCGTTTTATCACTACTTTATTATTATCATTATTATCATTTTTTTTTTGCATTTTATAAATTGTACGTCAAATGTTCCTCTCTTCTACTCACGGCAGAAATGAAAGATGTAAAGTGCTTTATCCTCTCATATAAGAAACATTTCCTTTGAAAATATAAAGAACATTAGAAAGTGTAGAAAATACAAGAATCAAATAATGATACTTGTTGAAAAAATGGTTTTTAAGAGCAACATAGTCTGGGGCTGTGAAGTTTATTTGGTCGGAATTCGAAAGTAGAAAATATATTTGCAGCTGTTGTTGATATTTTACCGATTTTTTTTAGAATTCTATTTATAGAATGGTAAGGCTAAATGCTTCTAGGATTTGTTTTACAAGTCGCGCTTCGATATTCCAAACGCTTTTAGCAAGGAATCTTCAGATTTTCCAAGCTTTATGTCTTGCTAAAAAGTTCTTTGTATTGAAATCAAGGACACATAAGCAATCTCCTTCCATCCAGAAGATGCTCACACCCAAAATCGCACACAAACACACACACACTCATACACTATATATATATATATATATATATATAATATATATATATATATATATATGTGTGTGTGTGTGTGTGTGTGTGTGTTTTTGCGTGTACGTGAGTGTATGCGCATGTTTGCACGTACGTGCAACTGTATTTGCATCAGTGTATGTTTCAATTAACGTATCTGGTAGAAAAACACGAACGTTAAGAACAAAATCAAAATAATTTAACTCTGTAAGATACCTTAACTTTGCAACTTGTGTATTCGGTAGTCGTGTTAGTTAATATATAATCTTAAATGCCTGCAGTTTTACGTGAGAATATTCAGTTATCTTATTTTCCAGTGGAGAAAAGAACACTTGAACCATGCAAAGAATTCCCGAATACATT
>NC_061094.1:49801729-49816729 GCF_015104395.2 Macrobrachium nipponense
TTGTAGTCATGACCATTTTGTATTTATTTATCAATTTTACTTAAAGTTGCGGTGTAACTTCTTAATAAATAAGCTTTCTCGGATATTGCCATCATCAATGACATCATTGTATCTGTTTACTTCTATATTCACATTCAAGATAAAGCTATGGTCAGAGATTCAACTATTTTCTGGCAGTCACTCTTCTTCGTATTCTTTAACAAGAACAGAGAATCTCATCTTCTATGAAGTCTAAGTGAAGAAAAGTAAGGAAAGAAGGAATTTTTGGAATGTAATGTTGTTGTCACATAAGGCGTACATTTTCCATTAAAGGAGAGAAGGAGGGAAGAGGGTAGGGGTTGAGAAAGTGGAGGTTGGGAGAGGAGGGGAGGGTGAAGGGCTTAAGGGGAGTGAAAGAGGCAATTGATGAATTCCTTTCATTCAAAAATGTCTACTAGAAGACGCAATACGCAATAGGAATTTCATCCTTTTTGATATTAAAATTTGTCACTCACTTTAAACCTGGTTCTTTCGAGAATCATGCTCTTTTATGTTGTCAACATGTCATGCTTTGTAAAGTATTTCCACGTGCTCTTTTATGTTGTCAACATGTCATGCTTTGTAAAGTATTTCCACGTGCTCTTTTATGTTGCCAACGTGTCATGCTTTGTAAAGTACTTCCACGTGATCTTTTATACTGTCAACATGTCATGCTTTGTAAAGTATTTCAACATGATCTTTTATGCTGCCAACATGTCATGATTTGATAAGTATTTACACGTGCTCTGTTATGTTGTCAATATGTCATGTTTTGTAAATTACTTCCACGTGCTCTTTTATGTTGTCAGCATGTCATGTTTGGTAAATTACTTCCACTTATTCTTTTATGTTGTCATCATGTCATGGTTTGTAAATTACTTCCACGTGCATGTATAAAAATTCTATTTACTCTCCGTGTTCTTCAGTAACCATTCTCTTCGTATTTTTTAAGAGTTGTGCCTCATATATTTTCCTCAAGACTTAATAAACTTTTGCTCTTAGAAAAACAAAAACAACTATGGCAATTTCGGGCTTCAAAGGTGTAAAATTAAATGTTCTAAAAATAATGCTATACGTAGTCCATAAAATGCGAATTAATATTCATCAAAGTTGATTTTTATGAACAGAAAATGCAAATAACATATTTCAGGGATAACATACATCAAACTTTAGTTTTCAAATGAGATGAAAGAACGCAGTAAATCCTTATGACGTCATAAATTATAATACTAGTGAAAAATGGACTCGATGAGCCTGATAAACTCAACCTGTCGTATCTAATTTGGAGGATTTTCTCCAATATCTGCACAACATCATGATCATCAATGCACATTAGCTGAGATTTAAACAATGTCGGTTTCCTTTGATGTAAATCTTAATAAATTACTGTGCATTCGCCGTCTGTTAAATAAATCAGCGATTTAATCGATAACGTTTATTGCAAAAATGCGGTGAAACAGCTGTCGTCTTACGAAATATGAAATAAAGCAATATAGTAACAGTTTTTGTTAAACTGTATCTAATAATAGACTTGTGCGTAACATTATGGTCTTATATTTGTATATTACGCAGTGTGTGATATTTACATTTTTAGATGATTCCATTGCAATTAATCCTTAAAATGATTTCGGGACTACCCCAGAATTTCCCTTTTTCTATCATAACTATTGGTTAAGTGACTCTTGAATTGCAGGAACTTTTTTAGCCTGTTCGTTTTCCGTTTGTCAACTTTTTTGAGTCAATCAGGAACTCTCAACGTTTGTTGATGGATTATCTAATGTACCAGATATCTATGGGAACGTTTTGAATTTCTAATGGAGGTCGGCCTCACACATTTATTTGTATTCGGCATTTTTTGGGCAACAAATGCGTATGAGTAGGACACCGACTGACGAAAAGGATGGATGAATAAAGGCGAACCTGTTACTACTTTGTAGTGGTTGTTTTTGTTTATGTATAGGTATATGTATGCATATTACGTATATGAAATTGTTAATCTGAGTAGTTTTATCAAATTCTAGTTCAAATGCATCAGGTTATCGTTATTACAATTCGCCACAGACGGTGTCATGAAAATAGTGCGTAAGTTTTATGCCATTTTCGTGGTATCAAGCTGCCGTAGAAATGTCATGAAAACAGTACTCAGACGAAATTGCTTTGGCCAATTTCAGCTATCACACTTACGAACCTTCCACCCAATCAGATCAATAGCGGGTCTTGATTAGGGGCTTACCTAGCAAATGTGCCATTATTACATGCTATCCACCTTTGAATAATAGTCCCGATGCAATTTCCCCAGTATCAGCATAACCGCGCTGGCCTCGTCCATTACAGTTCTCATTACCTAACGAAGAACGGCTTTCCTGGAATCCATATCGTGGTACTTCGCCAGATTCAGAGAAAGGGGAAGATAATAGCTCACTGAAATGTGGTGATCAGGGAGAGAATCGTAATGACAAGCCACGTGTACGATCCATTTTTTTTTTTCTTTTTTTTAGTGACCCTATCCTATTTCGTGGGAATGAGGGACGAAATAGACTATTTTACCCGTTAGCCGATATGTGCCTGCCATCATTGGATGCGAATGCTCTATCTCATCATTTCCTCTGTTCGGTATATGCTCGGTGTCCAATTAGCCACCATGAATTCAAATACAGCTTTTCGAACTCGTTTTCTACTTCCTCTGCATCTCTTCCATCTAAAACAGGATCCATGATGCCAATGAACATATTTAGAAATGTGATAAAACGTAAATCAGTATTTATAACTTGTCTTCGTCGAGAGCAGTGTTGATATGTGTATTTATACATATAAATGCGTATTGTAGAATATACATTTATACACATCCATATACACTCACAAAGTCTCAAAAATCTTATATATATATATAATATAATAAATATATATATATATATATTATAATATATATATATATTATATACATTTATTATATTTATATATTAATATTATATATAATATATATATATATATATTATATATATATATATAATGACAGCGGGCAGACAGCTACACATTCCAACAGGGGTTCCAGCAAGAAACAAACAGCTTACATGAATCAGTTTATTAGAGACGTTTTCGTGCCCCCCGCCCAAAACATTGGCACATCATCAGTCTGGAATAAAAATTTTATTCTTTTTTCAGTAATTGAACTATAAATTTGGATATCAGCTTATAACAGCCCTTCGTTTAAGATATCCAAATTTATAGTTCAATTACTGACTGATTTCTCAAACTCGCAATGTTTTAAAAAATGGTTTTGAATTTCAACAAACAATAATTCAACAAGATGGTGAACTAATTATGACTAGTTTTGACATCGAATCGTTGTTCACTAACGTTCCAGTTACAGAAACCATAGACATTATTCTTAATAAAGTTTATGAGGGTATAGAAGAATTTCACGGTTTTAGCAGACACCTTTTTAAGACACTACTCGAACTTGCTGTGCAAGATTCGGCTTTCGTTTTTAACAAACAGCTTTACTCGCAGGTCGAGGGAGTTGCTATGGGATCACCGTTAGGACCATTTATTTGCTAACTTTTTTATGAGTCATCTTGAAGAAAATTTTTTTACAAATAGTTGCCCTGATAATTTTTAAACCAGCATTTTTAACAGAAGGGTACCGTTTGAATGTCATAACTTTTTACCCTGTTTAACACAAACCCAGTTGGCAATGTGTTACGAGTTTCTTGATTATATCAACACTGTTCATCCAAACGTGAAATTTACCATAGAAACTGAAAACAACAATTCAATAGCCTTCTTGGATGTAAAAATTACTAGGAGTGAACAACGTTTTAATACTAGTGTATATCGCAAGAGTACTTTTACTGGATTGGGAAATAATTTTTACAGTTCGTGTTTTTATGGCTTTAAAGCTAACTCTGTCATTACGTTGGTACACAGAGCATTTAAATATACGTCTGACTGGTCTGCTTTCCATAATGAAATTGAGTACTTACTGAAATTTTGTACAGCTAATTCCTACCCAAAGCAATTTGTTCTTAATATTATTAATAAAATGGTTTCTAATTACGTATCTCCACCCCCTGCTAGTTTCAACGTACCTAAACTTAATATGTACGCATCAATTCCCTTCATCCACACAGACAAACTACGCATGAATATAAAAAACATTATAGAAAAAGAATTAGGTTTCCTAAGACTAACCCTAATCCCTGTAAATCCAAAAAAGATAGGTAGCCCTCTTCAATTACAAGGATAAGCTTCAAGATTTTATGTTGTCCAATGTAATCTATAAATATGAATGCACAAGATGCCTTGGTACTTATATTGGCTCAACACGGAGATTGTTGCAAGTCCGTTATTATAGTCACATGGGACTCAGCTATAGGACGGGATCCAGGATATCGAATCCCGAACTCTCGAGTATTCGAACACATGCCTCAAAATGCAAGATTCCTATGGAAAAAACACATTTTTCTATCCTTACCTCAACAACCCAAGCATCCTTTCTAACTACACCTTGAGTCACTTTACATTAAACACCTGTCGCCTAATTTAAACAATTACGTCTCTGCCACTCCCCTTTCGTTGGTCTGAAGTGTAGTTTGGTCGGTCCTCACGTTTCTAGTCATTCTGCTCTTGTTCTCTGAACTGATAGGTAGTCTTTTAATACTTCTAAGCTTCTTTCAATAATTCATATTTTTGGATTGTACCTTTTACTTTATTTTACTGTTTTTTAAAAAGAATAAAATTTTTATCCAGACTGATGATGTGCCAATGTTTTGGGGCACGAAAACGTCTCTAATAAACTGATCATGTAAGCTGTTGTCTTGCTGGAACCCCTGTTGGAATATATATATATATATATATATATATATATATATATATATATATATATATATATATATATATATATATATATATATATAATATATACATATACATATATATATATCTATATAATATATATATATATATATACATATATATATATATATATATATATATATATATATATATATATATATATATATATATATATATATATATATATATATATATATATGTATATATATATATATATACATATACTATATATATATATATATATATATATATATATATATATATATATATATATATATATATATATATATATATATATATATATATATATCAGACTGATGCATTAACCGATTAAGTTATTTCTTAAGACTAAAAACGAAGTTGCCATCAACACAAGTTGATACTTCAGCTTTTAATCCATTTATTCCCGTTCACGTTAATAACATTTTGGCAATTTGGTTGAATTGAATCACTACCAAAGTCTATGCATTAGTGAACTTTCCCTTAGTAATTTAGGATGCAGTAAAGCAATAATATAGAATGTAAGTCTGGGTGATTAGAATCGTCACGAATTCACGAGTCATTTAATCCCTTTCATTTGGTTACTATAAATACATAGGTTTTACTCTTGGTCATGGAATTTATATATCCTCAAATTAGGGGTTCTAAAATTATATGATTACTGAAAGTAACATATGTGTGTCTGTATAAGTTCTCTGAATGAGACGGGGTTTGGTCCCGGCACTCCAATTAATGGATTTTATCATGAATTGTGAAGAAAATGACTTCCTTCTGCATCTATTAATCTTTAATGTGACTCGAAAGATATCAAGGCCATTTTGAAAGAGAAATTGTTTAAGTATTTCACAAAGAATTATTGTAACATTAAAAGCGATGTATTTTAGTGTAAATGTATGCAGCTCTAGATTTGTTGTAATGTTTTGTAAATAATTTATTGAATAAAAAACTTAGAGAGAGAGGTCTTCATCTGGCATCTTTCTCACAACGGAAGCGAGGCTCCCTCTCACGTTTGACCGGATTCTTTGTCAAAGTCTCTTCAGCCATTCGATATTAAAGCTAGCTTCTGGATCTCTCAAAGCTTTGTCAGCATAACGGGCAACGCAATAATTCGGGTTTTCCAAACCTTGTTACCCAAATAGACACAAAGCGACCGAGCGGTCCTTTAGCAAAGAGGGAACTCAATGTCAAGATATATACTTCGGTATGTCCGTGTTTGTGTAAAGTAAGACACTAAAAGAGAGGAGAGCTTTTTTTAAGTTTAACACCTAAAAAAATTTATTGTTTTATTAGTTTTGATAAATATGCACTGAGTAGATTTGTTCTTTTTCTATCTTAGCACACGGGGAAGAAGATTGAAATAGAGTTGAAAGGCTTTTTTATTATTATTATTATTTTTTTTTTTTTTTTTTTTTTTTTTTTTTTTTTTTTTTTTTTTTACTCTATCACAGTCCTCCAATTTGACTGGGTGGTATTTATAGTGTGGGGTTCCGGGTTGCATCCTGCCACCTTAGGAGTCCATCACTTTTCTTACTATGTGTGCCGTTTCTAGGATCACACTCTTCTGCATGAGTCCTGGAGCTACTTCAGCCTCTAGTTTTTCTAGATTCCTTTTCAGGGATCTTGGGATCGTGCCTAGTGCTCCTATGATTATGGGTACGATTTCCACTGGCATATCCCATATCCTTCTTATTTCTATTTTCAGATCTTGATACTTATCCATTTTTTCCCTCTCTTTCTCTTCAACTCTGGTGTCCCATGGTATTGCGACATCAATGAGTGATACTTTCTTCTTGACTTTGTCAATCAACGTCACGTCTGGTCTGTTTGCACGTATCACCCTATCCGTTCTGATACCATAGTCCCAGAGGATCTTTGCGTGATCGTTTTCTATCACTCCCTCAGTTGGTGCTCGTACACTTATTACTGCAAGGTAGCTGATGTTTCTTGCACAGGCTCCAGTGGAGGGCTTTTGCCACTGAATCATGCCTCTTTTTATACTGGTTCTGTGCAAGTGCCGAGCATTCACTTGCTATGTGGTTTATGTTTTCATTTTTCTTATTGCACTTCCTACATATGGGAGAGATGTTATTTCCGTCTATCGTTCTTTGAACATATCTGGTTCTTAGGGCCTGATCTTGTGCCGCTGTTATCATTCCTTCAGTTTCCTTTTTTAGCTCTCCCCTCTGTAGCCATTGCCAATTGTCATCGCTGGCTAGTTCTTTAGTCTGTCTCATGTATTGTCCGTGCATTGGTTTGTTGTGCCCAGTCCTCTGTTCTGTCTGTCTTTCTCCTCCGTCTCTGTATATTTCTGGGTCTTCGTCTACTTTTATTAGTCCTTCTTCCCATGCACTCTTTAGCCACTCGTCTTCACTGGTTTTCAGATATTCCCCAGTGCTCTGTTCTCAATGTTGACGCAGTCCTCTATACTTAGTAGTCCTCTCCTCCTTCCTTTCGTGTTATGTATAGTCTGTCCGTATTTGCTCTTGGGTGTAGTGCTTTGTGTATTGTCATATGTTTCCTGTTTTCTGATCTATGCTGCGGAGTTCTGCCTTCGTCCATTCCACTATTCCTGCGCTGTATCTGATTACTGGCCACTGGCCCATGTGTTTATGGCTTTATCATATTTCCGGCGTTGAGTTTTGACTTGAGTATCGCCTTGAGTCTCTGCATATATTCTTTCCTGATCTGTCCTTCATCTCTTGTGTTTTATTTTATCCCCTCCTTCCATTATTCCCAGTATTTGTATCCTGTCTCATTTATGTGTTTGATGTTGCTCCCATCTGAAGCTTTATCCCTTCAGTTCTCGTTACTTTGCCTTTTTGTATGTTGACTAAGGCGCATTTTTTCTATTCCAAACTCCATCCTGATGTCCCCAGATACAATCCTTACAGTCTGGATTAGTGTATTCTATTTCCTTGATGCTCTTACCATACAGCTTGATGTCGTCCATGAACATCAGATGGTTGATTCTGTTGCCTCTTTTCTTGAGTTGGTACCCGGCATCCATCTTCTGTAGTACTTTTGTCATGGGAATCATGGCTACTACGAAGAGTAGTGGGGACAGTGAGTCGCCTGGAAGATCCCTCTCCTGATATTAACCTCTGCTAGTCTTATTCCAGAGCTTGTAAGTATTGTATTCCGAGTTGCGCATTGTATTTTTTGAGGAAGCTGATGGTGTTTTCCTCTGCCCCAATATATTTTCAGGCATTCTATTAGCCATGTGTGTGGTATCATGTCGAAGGCTTTCTTATAGTTTATCCATGCCATGCTTAGGTTGGTTTTCCTTCTCCTACTGTTCTTCATTACCATTTTGTCTATCAGGACTGGTCTTTTGTGCCCCTACACTTCCTTCTGCAGCCTTTCTGTTGGTGGGGGATGGTGTTTGTCTTCCTCTTAGGTAGTTATATAGCCTTTCACTGATGATACCTGTTAGTAACTTCCACATTATTGGTAGGCAGGTGATAGGCCTGTAGTTACTGGCTATATTTCCCTTACTCTTGTCTTTTTGTACTAAGGATGTTCTTCCTGTGGTCATCCATTTGGGTGCTTGGTGATTTGAGATACAATGCTGGAGTTGTTTCTGCTATTCGTGGGTGTAGGGCCTTGAAGTTTTTCAGCCAGTATCCATGGACTTCATCGGGACCTGGGGCTTTCCAGTTTGGCATTTTCTTAGTTGGTGTCCTGACTGTGTCTGTCGTGATCTCTGTGAATCTTTGTCTTATTCTCCCTGTTTCTTCTATTATTATTATTATTATTATTATTATTATTATTATTATTATTATTATTATTATTATTATTATTATTATTATTATTATTATTATTTATTTTTCAAGCACCGACAAAGGTTAGCACACTGAAAATGCAGCCTCAGTTCTGTCAAACATAGATCAGACATAGTCATTCCTGTAGATTATTTCCAATAATCATTAAAATTCGTCTCCACAGAATTATTAGACAGACAACAAAATGTTGAAATAGACTGAAAGAAACCCAAGATTGTAAAAATTTTTATGAATAACAAAAACCAGTGACAAAAACATAGTAAATGTATTCATAAAAAACTATGAGACCAGATTTGTCATTGGTTTCTGACCTGATCAACAGCAACGAGTTAAAATTTCTATACAGTGGTAGATGAGAAAGAAAAAATGAGAGCGTATATTGATTCAGCTGTTTAATATCAAACGCGCATTCATGAGATAGACTTGCGTAAGTGTGCATCCGTCGTGGAAATGCTTTGTAAATATATTAACTTTGAAAAGTTAATCGCCTCTTTTTTAAAGCGTTTTACTTTTTTGATACATTACAATAAATTTAAGATTATCAATACTGAGTTATCTTCCGTTGTTAAAGTTCTCTTTGAAAAAAGGGTTATTTTCATGGGTTTTTAAAACATTGTTTACCAAGACAACTATGAATCTATTAACAAATATCAAGCCCATAAAAAAAAATAACAAAAAAATCGCTCACTTTTTTCGATTCATTGCGTAACTGTCAAACAGCTGTTATTCTAAAAAGAAAACAAATAAATATCATTCTAACAGACAGTCTCGTGTGTTCACAGATGTTGAACATTGAAGACTTATTATATATAAAAATTAGAAAAGTTAAGCAGACAGATGAATGGAAGGTAAATCTATCAATCATCACTAAGGAAAAGATGAGAACGCAATGATTAAATTTAATGTGGTGAAGAGAATGATTGCTAGTTCGTAGGCGGTTTCAGCCCTATTGTAAATGTATCCCTTGTCATCCTCGAATATAAATGACTTGGCCGTTGCTCTATATAGTGGTTATTGTATATTTACAGAAGATATATTTCTTTATCACCCACATAACAAACAATCTTGCGTCATATTTATTCCAGCTAAGATGAATGTTTATTGAACATATGCAATAAACATGTCTCGATGCAATGGTTACTATAAGTTAGACTTAGACATTGTTTATTTTTGAAAAATTACTGATACATACCAATCTTGCACCACACAATTATATTGAATAATGTGGGCAATCTTTCGATTCAGTCCGATATTATATTATTTTCCTGCAATGTCATATAAGCTTCTTTTCGAAAAAAGATAACAATGTATTCAAAATGCCACACAACAGTATCATTGCATGTTCCCCTGTATATCTATTCGCTAATTAGCCAGAAATTAAATCATACAAACTGATTTACGATCGAGAGATACTAATGAAGCTACAAAGCCAAATTCATCTCTGAACTCCTGAACTAAGCGTCCTATTCGTCTATATTTGGTACGGTCAGAACGACCAATATCTGCCATTCAAAAGATTCTTTGAATATACAGCCTCTTCTCCCGAAATAGTATTCAAAGAAAAAGTCGAATCTTTGCTGCTACATATTTGTTTTTTTTCTTTTTACATTTTATTTTCATTGTGATTAGAACTAAAGTTTTGGACGATGCATGTTTATTTTCGTAATTCAGGAACCAGGAAATATCTTTTTTATTGTGTTTGTTTAAATTACTTTTATTTTGTTTTTATTTATACATACTTTGAATTGATCCCACCCCGAGGATGCTAGACGTTGTTATGCAGAGTTCCAAATATCAAAACACAAAATTAAAAGACGGAATTGTTAAAAAGAAAGCAAAACCATTTGAAACAGGATGAAGAATATTTTGAAAGCGATAAGTGACAGGAAAAGAGAAATATGGATTATATCCTTTCATCTGTCGACATTCCAGCATCAGAATTAACATAGAGAGAGAGAGAGAGAGAGAGAGAGAGAGAGAGAGAGAGAGAGAGAGAGAGAGAGAAAACAGGTTGGAATTTCAGAACTTACGGCAAAATTTTATGTCGAAAAACATTAATTCAGAAGTAAATTAAACCAGTCTTTCATGCAAGCTTACGGTTTTAAAGTCCATAAGGTTGAATGGCAACTCACGTCCTTTTATTTTATGTGGGAAAATGTTTTTCCATTTTTTCATTACCGACTTTCTCCGATATTTTATACTGTCAGGACTGGTAATATTGACCGTGTGTTTTTGTATTGAGCGGATAGTGAAAATAA
Source organism: Macrobrachium nipponense (assembly GCF_015104395.2). Taxonomy (NCBI): domain Eukaryota; kingdom Metazoa; phylum Arthropoda; class Malacostraca; order Decapoda; family Palaemonidae; genus Macrobrachium; species Macrobrachium nipponense. The sequence continues at coordinate 49,812,642 of NC_061094.1, forward strand.
AGCATATTGTTTTTCATCAGAATTCTATGTACAACGATGTCCATCTTTCAACTGAAAACGCTAAATCTAGTTATTGTCGATGGGAAAAGCTTCCTCTTGTCAGGTATTATTTTGACAGAGATATTTTTTTTCTTTCAGGAAATATGAGTGCCTGAAAACATGTTGACGATATAAACAGTTAAATTCACGATCATGAATACTGGAATCCGGAAACAAAATAGTATACATTCACGATAGATTAAAAAGATCGCAAACCGAGAAGAAGCTTTTTTTTTTTTTTTTTCATGTCAAAAGACGTCTCCCTATTTGCTGGAAGTGGGTCACAAGATTTCCCCAACATGGCGTCGCTTTCAAAGATTCTCTCTCCTGATATGATTCTCCTTCGCCTGCAGCGCCTCTCTCTCTCTCTCTCTCTCTCTCTCTCTCTCTCTCTTTCAAGAACTTTCGGTGGAGCTCGGGCGTGAAATGTTACTCATTTCGATTCCGCAAGGACGCGCCGAGATAGATTAAATGATAATGAAACCCATTCCGAGTTTGAAGGGTACGGATGGCAATGCATGATGCGTGTGAAAGTGTAGACACAATTTGACGTATACATTGTACTACATATATATATATATATATATATATATATATATATAATATATATATATATATATATATATATATATATATATATGTAGTACATGTATATATATATATATATATATATATATATATATATATATATATATATATATATATATACATGTACTACACACACACACACACCCACCCACACACATGTATATATATATATATATATATATATATATATATATATATATATATATATATATATATATGTATGTAGTACATGTATATGTCAAATTGTGTCTACACTTTCACACGCATTATGCATCGCCATCCGTACCCTTCAAACTCGGAATGGGTTTCATTATCATTTAATCTATCTCGGCGCGTCCTTCCGGAATCGAAATGAGTAACATTTCACGCCCGAGCTCCACCGAAAGTTATATTATATATATATATATATATATATATATATATATTATATATATATATATATATATATATATATATATATATATAGTATATATATAGATATATATATATATATATATATATATATATATGTATATATAATATATATATATATGTGTGTGTGTGTGTGTGTATATATATATATATATATATATATATATATATATATATATATATATATATATATATTTTATATATATATATATATATATATATATAATATATAGATATATGATATATATATATATATAATATATATATATATATATATATATATATATATATAGATTGTGAGAGAGAGAGAGAGAGAGAGAGAGAGAGCGAGAGAGAGAGATGTAGTTAAAAGCCACAATAATGTATATGAAACGGTGTTTTTCTATATACAAAACAGGATAAAAAAAACGAGAAATTCGACCGTTTGGTTTGCACAACGGTCCTCCCCTCAGCCGTTGTGCAAACGGTCGAGAGCTCACGGTAAAGTGAAGCACAATATATATATATCTATATATATAGTATATATATATATATATATATATGTGTGTGTGTGTGTGTGTGTGTGAGTGTGTGTGTGTGTGTGTGTGTGTATGTGTGTGCATCATAGTTTAGCAACAACTATCCTTTGCTTTACCACGAGAGGACCTGAGTTGCATCATTCGGCATATCAGACCGATGCTGGACATTCTCTGCAGAGCATCTGTTTTCTGTCCAGTTGCTTAATGAACTGAGCAATATATATATATATATATATATGTATATGTATATATATATATATATATATATATATATATATATATATTATATATATAAAATAAAAAACACAATAATGGTTGTCTTGGGTTCCAGTAAGGGGAAGATCAAGGACTAAACGACCTCGGCCCAAAAACTAACTTCCAGTGATTATGGAGGGAGACTAAGGATACCAACACAGAGATAAACAGCTATATGGAATAGGCGCGAATGGAGATAATTGTAACAATTATTAGGCCTCTATGTAAAAAAAGAACGACTTTCCATTCTCAAGATGAGTTTAAGAAATGTCATATCCGCATGACTATTATTAGATTAAACTCTGATTGGATTTCAGCTTTCAGACGGGAAACTAATCGGATTGTCGAAGTCTCAAGAGTGACTTTCATTAGAATCCCTAATATTGATCCATCGGCGTTGCAGCCCTACAGAACCGCGAGAGTTAATCAAAAGAAAGTTACAAAGGAAATTTAGAGGTGACTGCAAAAGCGAACGAACAGAACATATTTCCGAATATATCCTCGAAAGCGATATCAACAGAAGCACCAACAGATACGAACTAGAAACTCGAAAGGAATAAATAGAAATCTTCTTCCATTACTGTTGAGAGTCACGTACATCGTTGCCAATTTAGTGGAGCTTCACACATACGCCGATGCATTTACAAACTGTTCCCAAGAATTCTAGTTGTCATAGTAATGCAATAATGATAAAACTATTCTAATATTTATGTATATATACTACAAATAGATACGCCAATTTCACTTATTTCCACGGTTTTGCGTATAGGCCCCCATACACTGAACGATTGTCTGAACGATTTTCTGAACGACTGTCTGTATCGTTCGCAAAAACACTGTGTATGGGCTAGTCTGAATACAAAACGGAGCTTCGTGTCTGAACGATCTCAGCGGGAATCTGTCACGACCAGGTTGCTCGCTTGCGACTTGAGTCTGTCATACACAGATAGTTCAATCTATGGGTTTGTCTGCCGATATAACGCTATCGCGCGCGTCTCTTCTAGAAATGATGCCATGTATTCTCGAGACAAAATCTTTGTTCAGACTGAAATCGGTGCGGAGATCGTTCATACTGTATGAATAATGTGTGTGTGTGGGTCGATAACGACAATCGTTCAGACAATCGTTCAGTGTATGGGGGCCTTAAGTCGTATACCCAGTTTGGAGGCTAAACACATATAATTTGGCAACAGTGGTCACATATTTAACTTTCCGATGACCATATACCACTGTAACCTTAAGTATGCTCCTTCTAATATTACTTAGCATTGCTCTCGAACTCTCCTCTGCTTAATGACACATTCAAGATACCTGCTTCTCTCATTTATTAGTCAGTGACGAAGTAAAAAGAATACCGTTAACACCGAATGCTAAAAATATAATTATTGTTATTTTAATGAAACAATACTACACTTACTGTCAAAATGACTAAGATTCGAGAACTTTTAAGAGAGGCACAAATGCGAAAAAAACGTACTAGTAATTACTATACAAAAGGGGGGAAATACCTTAGATATTGTAAATTATATAAATGCAAAGATGTCACTAGTAGCGCTACTAGTAGTTTCAATGGCCTATGATGAACTGGTTTGCTGGTAAAATTCTTTAAAAGTTTATTTTCTCATTCAAGAATTTTGATAATATCAAATTTTTTGACAAAATACTTGAAGATATAGAATGTGTCCCGATTAGGATATGAAAACTCTGACTTTTGCGTCTGTTCCAACTTTAACATAACTGTGAGACCATCATACATTTGATCATAATTAAAAAAGTGCAGATGGCAAACTCCTTAGTTTCCGAAAACTTATTTAAGAACATCCAGCTGTATTCATCGCTTTTATATCATTTTCATTCATTCAAATGTCAAGCATTTGTTTTATTATTTTTTGCATAAAAAAATGAAAAATAAAAAGTTACCAAAACAGTCATTTCATTTTCACCGGCGTGAGTATGAAAATTATTTTTTATTTTTTCTGGATCAAAAAAAGTAAATCAAGTTAATAAAACCATGAAGTTATGCGATGATCTCTCATCTTTCAGTCATCCAAAAATTCTTCGAATTCCCAGTTCAGGGATTTTTATCATCCTCTTTGAAACTGGAATGTGAAGCTTGCAAATTTCTATCTGACCTCGTTAAGGATGCAGGGCTGTCACTTTCCTTGGATTTTTATTAACCTCCTTCTACTCGCTCAAAATATTTTCTTTTTCTTTTTTTTATATCTCTGAAAAGTCTAACCTGGAATTTGGTTACATAATTATCGTTGGATATGAAAT
>NC_061094.1:49821729-49861729 GCF_015104395.2 Macrobrachium nipponense
AGACATTGCGTACGCCGTGTTGGCCGAAAGCAGCGTTAAGGAAAACCGGTTATTTTATAAATTTGCCTCACCGATAAATAAAGCCGTGAAATGCGTATGTTAATGGAACATTTTCTGCTTAGAATGACCTTTTCTTTAATTTCCCGAAATATTTGCATAAACTCGTGTTACACCCCTGTGTGTGTGTGTGCACTCACTTATCAGTTGATTTAAGACGGCAGAAGTCTTCTTTCATATAAAAAATTGTTTTTATTTAGCGTTTTTTCTAGAAAACATTTTCAGGAACTGATAAACCACAACAGTTTCTAATAAAATAAAAATAAGATTACTCTTGAAAAAACGATCAAGTAGTTTTTGTCATTGTATCATAATCTGAATGAACATATTGATTAATGACTTGCAATGGTTGAAATACAAACATTGTCATCGCTTTGCATGTACATAATGGCGCACATCCTTTGCGCACAGATTTCGTATTTCTAAAGATGTACATCTGTGTATTTTCATTTCTTATTCTTCTTTTGACCTTATTAGTACCACTGCATGGCAGGGTCGGACGCTCGAGTCAACTTTCTCCATCTATTTCGATTCCTTGCCCCCCCCCCCCCCCCCCTCCCCCTTGTCCCACATCACTCATATCCCTCAAAAGTGTGGAAGAGTTTAAAAGGAAGCTAAGCAAAATCATTAAAACTCTGTGAATGAGCAGTAAAACCTGCTTCTAGAGATAAGTGAGCACACGATGTCTCCTCGGATGGACTAATAAGTCTTTGAGACATCTTAATCCTTGTAACTCTATAACTCCTCACCACATCCATCCATCTGATCCGCTGACGGCTCCCCCCAACACTTCTCCCAGTGTTGCCAATTGGTATGTGTTTACCCTCCAAACTGGGAATAAGATTTACACAAAACTCGGGAAATAAGTGAAATTAGCGTATCTATTTGTAATATATATACATATTAGAGCAATTTTATCATTATTGCATTACCATGACAACTAGTATTCATGGAAACAGATTGTAAATGCATAGGCGTATGTGTGAAGCTCCACTAAATCGGCAACGAAGCCTCCTCCCAACCACCGGCATGTTCTTAGCTCTCTTGATTGGATCCACCTCCTCTCTTTTTATTACATTGCCATAGTATCTCAGACGAACTTCCCTAACCTTCTCTTTTACTAACATACCACACATTCTTCTTATATCTTGACTCTTCCTCCTTTCCAGTAGTGATATTCCAGCAATCCATCTCACCATCCTCATCTCGGTTCTTTCCAACAGTTTCTCTTCTTTCCTCTTAAGTGCTCAAGTTCCTCGCTGGACGAGTGGTTTTGGCGCTCGGCTGCTAATCCAGTGGTCCGAAGTTCTGATCCCGGCTCGGCTAACGCGGAATCAAAAGAATTTATTTCTGGTGATAGAAGTTCATTTCTCGATATAGTGTGGTTCGGATCCCACAATAAGCTGTAGGTCTTGTTGCTATGTGACCAATTGGTTCCTAGCCGCGTAAAAATATCTAATCCTTCGGGCCAGCCCTAGGAGAGCTGTTAATCAGCTCAGTGGTCTGGTAAAACTAAGATATACTTTTCTCAAGTGCCCAAGTGTCTACCCCATATAATAGCACGGGCCTGACAACTGTCTCATAAAAATATCTGTGCATTTTCATAATGATCACGGAAGCGGTTATGTTTGGACTCAACATTAAGTAAGTGTTGATGTCTATATTCTAATGATGATCAAGAAAATAAGAAAACGCGTTACTTCATCACGCGTTTGGGTGCATACGAGAAGGATGATTATCGCATCCCACTGTAAGTGGCTCCGTTAATCCGAACCTCAGTACCGAATCCCTTTCCCCCAAAGAGCCCGGAGGACTTAGCAGAGGCGAAACTCGCACTGCCTCAACTCGAGAGGAGTTAATACGGAAATCTGTCTCACAGGCTTGATTAATGACGCCATTTCCACAGCGATGAGTCAGGACATATGTGAGATTAAGAGGATGAAAAAGAATAAGAAGAAGGACTGGAGTAACACCCACAGGGCTGTGGTGCTCTGGCATGCTTGAGACGAATTTCGGAGATGTGATTATGGGCTCTGACGCTTGTGATTAATATTGCCTTGATTATTATTAATGCATATTTTGTCATTTCCCAGATATGGTTATGGCCCCTCACGTTCATGATTAATGTTACCAGTAATGTTAATGCATTCATTGTCAACAGGACATATACAGTGTCGATTCATGATTAATGTAATTAAAAAAAACTTGAATGAAGATTATTTCATAATGATATATATAAAAGAAGGTTATTTTATGATGAAAATCAAGAAATTATAGAATACACAATTCTAATACCAATGCACTTCCTGCTTAATTTGCCTAAAACAAGCACTGATTCATCATAAGGTCAAAGTTTTGTGTTTCTAACAGCCATTCGAGTATCTCGCAAATAGACGATCTCTAAGACCAAAACGTAACTATACTATGTTTTTTTTTCATCTGTCCATCCGCCTGTGGTGTTTTTGTATGGTAACACTGCGTCCCGGGCTTTAGATAGTTACGCTATATGTAAGTTTTAGGTAAATAAAAGGATATCTGGGTGCACATTTGCAACTGAAAAGTGCTTTAATAATTTACTGTATGCGAAGTACACCGTTAATATTCGAAATAGGGTGTTATTATAATCGTTGAATGTAAGCTGAATGTAACTATCTATAGCCCGGGACGCAGTGTTACCATACAAAAAAACCACAGGCGGATGGACAGATGGAAAAAAACAGAGTATAGTAAAATATGTGCTGAAGTTTTTTCGGCACAATCGAGTTCTCTGTGCAGAGTATAATGCTGCATGAAACACTCAGCCACGGCCCATGAGACTCTCAGCCGCGGCCAATGAAACTTTCAGCCCCTGCCGGGTAGTAACCTGTGCTGTTGGCATCTATAGCGGTGCCAGACGCACAATCATGGCTAAATTTAACCTTAAATAAAATACAACCTACTGAGGCTAGAGGGCTGTCATTTGGTGTATTTGATGACTGTAGGGTAGATGATCAACTTACCAATTTGCAGCCCTCTAGCCTCAGCAGTTTTTAAGATCTGAGGGCGGATAGGAAAAGTGCGGACGGACAGACAAAACCATCTCAATAGTTTTTTTTTTACAGAAAACTAAAAGTATAAAAAAAAAGGCTTTGTACTTTAAATATGATGTCAACTAGTTCGTACATTGTCTATAAAAAGTCATAAATGTAAATTACAGTTAATTGCAATTTTGTATTTATTAACAGCCAAAAATACTGCATATACTCAGTTTTTATATTTTCGTTTTTTTAATCAGCGCAATGTAATCAGTTTAAAAGGGTGTGATGTTTTTTTTTATAACTGATAATAATAATCATCCTGTTATTTTAGTTTTGATTTTGACCTGAAACAACTGAAATCACAAAAAGCACCAGAGACTGAAAAAGATGTGTATCCATTACATTTTTCATTAATTTCTAGGATCAACTCTCTCATTATATAATTACAAAAAAATATGTATAACTTCAAGGAATTTTTGTAATGTTATCAACCGCTGAAACGGAAGAACTGTGGCAATAGTAAGTTAATTTAGATTCAACTAGGTACCCTAATTATTGTCATGATTTTTTGTCTTCGTGATATTGCAAAAAAGAAAAAAAACTAGAAGTAGACGAAATCTTGTTAAGAACATTACGTATGAATAAAAGATATGGAAATACTCGTATCCTAAAATGATATAAAAACCATTAAATAGAATTATTTAAAGGAAAATTCATATGAGTATAGGTAAACTAATCGAACGAGACCTAGATGAAAAAGAAAGAATACAACGAACAGATAAGTGATAAACCAGGACATAAAGGGTAATGCTTTAGGTGACAAGACGAACTGGAGTAAGATATCAAGGTTGAAGGACCAAGGGCTAAACAAGATAAACTTGAGTTGTTGCACAATGAACAAATTATATGATTACTTGACTGTGTTTCGTGTTAAGTGAGATCGGGAATTCGTGTATTCATGAAACACATAACAAAGAAGCATCGTTTAAAGGAGGGAGAGACAAAGGTCCCATACATGGAATTGGAATTGAAATATAGAATTCAGGCCGAATGCCAAAAGCTGGTACCTATCAGGTCATGTAGCGCTGAAACGGATATTGACAGTAAGAATGTTTGAAAGGTGTAACAGGACGGAAACCTCGCAGTTAAACCATGAATCAATCCTTACGAGAGGGTGGAAAGTCAGATGGAGGAAAAAGAATATGAACAGAGTTACAGTAAAAGGAATGAAAGAGGTTGGAGCTAGCGGCCGAAGGGACGCTGCAAAGAACCTTAAGTAACGGCTACAGTGCACCACATGACGTCACTACCCCAGTGCGCGGGGACCAAAGATGGAGTGTATAGATATATGAAGAATTAGTTTCAGTGACTGGGTGGAGAAAACGATTTGGAAAGTTAAACAAAACTCCAAAAATTACACGAGTGAGTCATATTAGCTTGAAGATCCCGTTAGTGAAGAGAATGAGAATCTGCTTTAGATCTTTATCAAAGCTAATTGGAAACCTTCATTGGGCGAGAACTGAATAAAAAGAAAATACATATTGAATCCTGACCCAGTGATACTTGCACTAGTTTTATCTGGAGCCATCCTTATTAATGGAAACGTCTTATTCTAAAGTGAGTATGGATGTTTGTATCCATACATTTATCAATATAAAGAAACAATAAGAGAGAAAGAGCTTTATGTATGACTCCATAATGCATTTTGACGTACATGAATATCGATATATTTGTGCAAAAGCATACGCAAGGTACGGACAATAATGTTAATTTCAACCGACCTGATCAAATTAAAATTAAGATTAAGCTCTTACACAAGGAACGACACAGCCGTTCACTTAACTCTCCAAGAGCGAGAAAGCGCGCGTCTTTCGAGATCCATCTAATGCTCTGAAACATGATGAAAATTCTTCCAGGAATCTTGAATAATTAGATCATCCTTTGTCGACGAAATACGCCTCTCGGCAGTTATAAAGACGAATGCCGGGTAGTCAAGAGTGATGTTACAGAGCCTGTCTTATTAAAGTGGTTTATCGCCACCTTCGTATTGTTGGAGTATCATCTAATTTTGCTGATATATGGAAATTCAGTACTGGAGGAGGCAAAGAAAATGCAAAATCGACAATAAATGTTTAGAACAAACGGACGAAAGATGACAGTAAGACGCGTGCATTTAGAAGTTGAAATTTATTATTATGGGGATTAATGAAAATACGAAGTCGAACATAAATGTTACAGATTAAACGAACGTAAGATGAGACAGACACGTGTATTGAGAAGTTAATGCCTGAAGTAAAGACATTATTAGAAAATATTTTGCTCCTAAGCACCTGGTCAGTAAAACATTTGTGAAGAACCTTATTGCCTTCTTAAGATATAGATAAGGTGGCAATATTACTGTAGCATTTATCATAGTCAACACATTTGAACAACAACTGCGCACCGCTTTAAGATACTGGGAATAAACATAACGAACAGTGTTCTTAGTTCCGTAACCAAATATGTCCACTGAGAGTTATTTTAGAAACTTAATGTAAACATAGTGACTGTTTATTCCAGTGTAATTTGTAGAAGAGAGAGAGAGAGAGAGAGAGAGAGAGAGAGAGAGAGAGAGAGAGAGAGGAAATCTGTCAGATTCATGTGCATATGCCGACGGCAAATGAGAATTACCCTGCACCTGGAAATGATAAGCAAAGCATCAGCTAGTTATGGCATGAATTGCTCTCTTGATCCTGTTTAGATAATACTCTAATAAACAATGGGGTTTAAATATTTGTCTGTCACAAAAATGAATTAACTTGATTATTTTGTATTTGAAATTACTCTCCCGGCTGCACCGTGATACTTAGAACCTAATGTAATTATGAGAAAAGATTATCAATAATCAAGTTATTTTCTCTCTTTATCGTCCACTGAAATTTTCAATATTCTAATGAAATTGGCATTTTTTATATTATTCCGTGGGTTGCCTAGTTAACTCTTTCTTGAGTTCATCAATCAAACTACTCACATCAACCGTACCTTTATTCAGCTTTTAAGAAGGAAAACAGAAGAGTAAATGAGAAGCTCATAAAATAGTCGATGTTTAAAAAAATAATGACTAGATTTGGTACTAAATACTTTAACTTTGGTTTGATCGACAATACACACCTTTTTCTGCTACAATTGAGAATGAATACCTTCACCTATGCTAGAGCTCATCGTTAAAATTCAATTTTTCTACATAATTTTTTTTCCGTACTAAGAAATGAATAAATTGTTTTTCCACCAATCGACGAGGCTTTCTTCGCCGAGATATCAATCTTGTCTCTTTACAATACTGAACCCAGAGTATTATGTCATTAGAGCAACCCTGAGATGATAATTTTCGTATATTGCAGCAATTAACCACTCATTCCCACGTCTTTGTTCATTCCTATCGGTTTATTCGATTACTATCTCTTTGTTGGAATCTCTTTGTCTATTTTACACAGAATCACTTTCTGTCAGGCGATGAGGTGAATTGATTTCACTTAGTAAGCGAGACAACCTCGATTCCTCCTCGTCTTCTCCCCAATTAATCCTCAGTAGAATTCAACCCCCTGATGACTTCCAAGCTCTGGATTCCAGCCCATAAGCCTCTGAAGGTTCTCCTTGATTGTCTCGGAAGCATCAGGGAGCCAACCGTCCGGCTGAGGTGTCCTCGTATAGGATTCAGAGGTCATTAGCGCCTCATACTCGCCCAGACTCTGAATAATCTTGTCAAGGGATGAGTGGATGCTGGTTTCTGGATGGTGAGAGTCACAGGGTATGGTGCGTAATTGTGATCAACTGCCACACCCAGGAGACAGATCCCCGTAGGGAGTTAGCACCGTCAGTGCCCCTCATGCGGTGCACTGTAGGTATTACTTAGGGATCTTTGCAGCGTCCCTTCGGTCCCTAGCTGCACCTCCCTTTCATTCATTTTACTGTGCCTCCGTTCATGTTCGTTTTCTTTCTTCTTACTTGCCACCTTATGACAATTGATTCATAGTGCAACTGAGAGCTCTTCCTTCTGTTACGCTTTTCAAACCTTTCTCTTCTCGTTTTTCCTTTCAGCGCTGAATGACCTCATAGGTCCCAGTGCTTGGCCTTTGACCTAAATTATATATTCCATTCTATTCCATTCCCTGTGCTGTGATGAGTTTGCATCAAAGTTAGCTACATCAGAAGTAAGTTCCTCGTCGGACGAGTGGTTTTCGCGCTCGCCTACCAATCCGGTGGTCCGAAGTTCTATTCTCGGCTCTGCCAACACGGAATCAGAGGAATTTATTTCTGGTGATAAAAATTCATTTCTCGATATAATGTGGTTCAGATTCCACAATAAACTATAGGTCCCGTTGCTAGATAACCAATTGGTTCCTAGCCACGTAAAAACAAAAAATCTAATCCCTTCGGGCCCAGCATTTGGAGAGCTGTTAATCAGCTCAGTGGTCTGGTAAAACTAAGATATACTTAACTTTACACCACAAGTAGGGGAGATCCCATTTATTTCAATTCCGGTATATCAGTCCGTATCCTTGCTAGAAACTGATGACAGTAATTACTCAAGACAAATATTTAACATCACTGAAGTCTTGATTTCTACTCTGTGCACTGGTTCGAATCCACGAGAGGACGAAATTATTATCAAATAAATAGTTCCCTTTTGGTTAACATATTTGAAAATATATCAATTCCGAGGTAGAGCGAATTGGATATAAAGGACATTTGTAGCTTAATGAGTGTGTATATGAATCGCGGTGATGTGATAAATATTCATGTTGTTATATATATAAATTTATATATATATATATATATATATATATATATATATATAAATATATATAGTTATGAAGAGATTTGTTAGTAATTCTTGTTGCCGGTTTAGTTTCATGAAATTATTTTCAAAATAGTAATAAATCTAAAGCATTATCACTATGGAATGAGAAATTTCTGGCCAAAAGTCTTTACTCTTTCTTATAAAGACACTGAAGTATCGAAATAGATTGAATAAAATATTATTTTAAATACAAACAATTCTTGAATAAGAATTGAACTAAATGTGAAAATGTTAGAACACAAATAAATATTTTTTAGCTCAAAAATGGATAACTGTCAGTTGGACAATGATAGTCAAATTGAATTGTTAAATTGTATGAAGCAAAATGGAAATATTTTTTCGCATTTTTTTCATATGGTGGGGGGGGAAAATAACGGTCATACAAAATTCACTTCATGTTCAATTGTAGTCAAGAAAAAGAATATACAATGTCATGAAGGGACGCGATTTTCTGATAAATGAATTTTCGTTACATGGAAAAATGAGTTTTATTACATTAGTTTTCTAAACAAAAGGTTACATTTCGACATTGTTAGTCATAATCATTGAGCTTGTCAGATTTTTTGGGGGTTAGTCTGCCCGTATCCGCCTACCCGTCTGAGTGCCCGATTATCCCTGCATCCACTCGTGAATATATATAATATATATATATATATATATATATATATATATATATATATATATATATATATATATATAAATGTAAGTAAGTGTGTATGTACGTATACACTAAATACTTGTTCATATTTATATATAGACATAATATGTATAATTTCATACAAATGAACATGTGATCCTGAAGTAACATCACGACCTTCAATTCCAACCTTTCGAGAAGGATTTGAGGAGATATTAAGAAAAAAGTCCACAGCGACAGGGAAATAATAAACGTTCATAAATTTCTTCCACTTCAAGAGATCTAACATTAGCCTATAAAACACATTTGCTGGCTAAAGGTATATGAGTCTTATCATTATAAGGTAAAGTTTCGTTTACCCAAGAAACGATAAATTTCCCAATTTCCTCAAGAATATTCGAAAAAAAATTTGAAATGATAATGCTGCAACATTTGTTGACGAAACGATTATATGAGAAATAAAAGAATCAAGAAAAAGATAAATTTCCCAATTCCCTCAGAAATATTCGATAAAAATTCAAATGATAACGTTACAACAGTTGTTGTCGAAACGATATGAAAAATAAAATAGTCAGGTAAAGGGCTTAGGGAACATAGCGCACGTAGGGAAAAGAAAGTAAGCGAAAGACATTAAAATCTGTTTTTGTAAAGCCTGATTTGTCTTACAATTTTTTCCCTGATGTTCACGCGAACAAACATCGAAGCAATAACAAGACTGATGATGGATGATTTGAATATAGGAACCTTGCACGGCATCGAAGATATAAGAAAATTAATCGGTCCTTTGGGAGAACTTAGCCTCAGATACTATACATTTAATAAGACTTGGTCCGGCCTAATCCATCATCTCTGTTTTGATAGCTGCGCAGCTCAGGGTTATCAATACCCTTACTTTCTGCCTCCTTCTGGAGTGACGTAAGGCTCCTCACCGCATAATTATTATTCAACATTTAAATTATAATAACTAGGACATTGAAGCTCATTCATAAAATAAAAAAAACATTTGGATTCATAAGATGCATGACTATTAAATCAGAGGTTAATTTCTCATGGAAATGCAAATATTTATCCTGGATAACAATGAGAGTAACTACATGCTTACTAAAGTCTATTTATTTACAGTGCAACAGCCGATTAAAAATCGAGAATTAAATAGAATTCTAAATATGCTTCCTAGTCAAATATGCCTTTCTGTCTATATACATAGAGAGAGAGAGAAGGAGAGAGAGAGAGAGAGAGAGAGACAGACAGACAGACAGACAGACAGACAGGGACAATTGAGACATAGAGAGTAGAGGGAAGAGCGTGGTTGTTAAAACTGCTTGTAAGTAAATTTATTAATATTATATGTATATATTATATATATATATATATATATATATATATATAGTAATATATTATAAACTATATATTTACAGAGAGACAGAAGACAGAAGACAGAGGACAGACAAGAGAAGACAGACAGAAGAGGAAGAGCGTGGGTGTAAAACTGCTTGTTTAAGTAATATTAATAAATTCATAATATGAATATTATATTATATATATATTATTTATATATATATATATTATATATAATATAATCACTATATATATATATATGCATTATGTATATATAGTATAGATATATATATATCTATATTATATATATATATATACATATATACTATATATATTATACATATACCTAATATTATATTATTATATAATATAAAATATATTATATATATATATATATATTATTAATATAATATATATATATATATATATAGTATATATATACATAGGGGAGAGCGAGACGAGAGAGAGAGGAAGGACGAGAGAAGGAAGAGAGAGAGAGTGGAGCGTAGTGTGTTTTGTGTGTGTGTGTGTGTGTGTGTGTTTGACAATATTCTTGCTCCACCCTGCACCGCCTCGGAGTCGAATAAATACGCCCTTTGCCCCGGGGTGTGTGATTTAACGACTTTTTCTTTCTTAGCAAACACGCCCACGAATATTTTCTCTTGGCTAAGGCGTTTCGTTTTGCATATTCCCAGAAATGCTTGAGAGGGAGAGAGAGAGAGAGAGAGATTTGAATTACTGGTATCCACGCATATCTCCTTAGATATGTTTCTAATAAAAGAGAGAGAGAGAGAGAGATGAGAGAGAGAGAGAGAGAGGAGAGAGATAGAGAGAGAGCAGAGAGAGAGAGAGAGAGAGAAGATTTTTGAATTACTGGTAATCCCCGCCATATCTCCTTAATATGTTTCTAATAAAGAGAGAGAGAGGAGAGAGAGAGAGAGAGATGAGAGAGAGGAGAATTTGAATTACCTTACTGGTATCCACTGGCAATTTCCATCAGAATGGCTCTACCTTCAAGAGAAGAGGATAAGAGAGCGATCCAAATTACTGAGAGAAGGGAGAAATTCGGAATACTGGTATCCCAGTATACCTTATCAGCTATTTATCTACTGAGAGAGAGAGAGAGAGAGAGAGAGAGAGAGGGAGAGAGAGGGAGAGAGAGAGAGAGAGAGAGAGATTACTGATATTTCATCAAATCCTACCCGATATGTCTCTACTATAAGACAAACACAGAGAGAGAGAGAGAGAGAGAGAGAGAGAGAGAGAGACCTTACCTTACAGACCTTACATCTTGTTCGGGTTGCCCCAGGTCCCTCAGTGTGAGGCACCTCTAATGTCTACCAGAGAGTTGCTAGTACATCTTCCGGTTTATTTTGCATCTTCCAATCTTGGATGGTCTGGGATGCAGCTTAGATATTTGTCGAGCTTATTCTTAAACACATCTACGCTCACTCCTGTTATATTCCTCAGATGAGCTGGCAATGCATTGAATAGACACTGCATTATCGATGCTGGTGCGTAGTGGATTAATGTCCTGCGTGCTTTCCTTATTTTTTCTGGTATAGTTTTGGGCACTATTAATCTACCTCTGCTTGCTCTTTCTGATATTTTTAGCTCCAATGTTTTCGGCTATTCATTCTATCTGTTTCCATGCCTGAATTATCATGTAGCGTTCTCTTCTCCTTTCTAGACTATATAATTTTAAGGATTGTAGTCTTTCCCAGGAGTCAAGATCCTTAACTTCTTCTATTCTAGCTGTAAAGGACCTTTGTACACTCTCTATTTGTGCAATATCCTTTTGATAGTGTGGGTACCATATCATATTGCAATATTCAAGTGGACTATGAACATATGTTTTATAAAGCATAATCATGTGTTCAGCTTTTCTTGTTTTGAAGTGCCGTAACAACATTCCCATTTTTGCTTTACATTTTGCCAATAGAATTGCTATTTGATCATTGCATAACATGTTCCTATTCATCATCACACCTAGGTCTTTAACTGCTTCCTTATTTGTGATTGTCTCATTATTAGGTCCCCTATATGCATATAGCTTTCCTTCTCTGTCTCCATAATTTATTGATTCAAATTTATCAGAGTTAAATACCATCCTATTTACCTCTGCCCAATCATATACTTTGTTAAGGTCTCTTTGTAGCGCGTTCCTATCTTCATCACAAGCAATTTCTCTACTTATTCTTGTGTAATCGGCGAAACTACTCACTACCGAGTCCTTAACATTACTGTCTATGTCTGCATTCATAATAATAAACGGTAATGCAGCTAACACCGTGTCTTGTGGCACACCGGATATTACCTTAGCTTCATCCGATTTCTCATCGTTTGCAATAACTATCTGTTTTCTGTTGTGCAAAAATTCTTTTACCATCTTCCTACTTTATCCACTATATTATGTTTTCTAATTTTCTTCGCTAATATATTATGATCTACCTTGTCAAAAGCTTTTGCAAAGTCTAGATAACCACATCTGTGGACTAACAGTTGGGTTTGTGTACTTTTTCCAGGTACGAAACCTTGTTGTCCTATATTGAACAAATTATTTTTTATTAAATGTTTCATAATATTTTTCTTCATTACCCTTTCATACACTTTCATAATATGTGTTGTTAGACTCACAGGCCTATAATTACTTGCCTCTAGTCTTGATCCACTTTTGAAAGTAGGGGTAACATATGCTAATTTGTGCTCATCATAAATCTTGCCTGTATCTACACTATGTCTTAATAATATTGCAAGTGGCTTTGCGATAGAATGAACTACTTTCTTTAACAAAATAGCAGGGATACCATCAGGCTCTGCTGCAGCTCCATTTTTAATTTCATTAATAGCCTGCACACTATCAGCTTCATTAATATCTATGTCTGCTAAATATTCACTATTTTCATCCCTTACTTCTATATCATTATCTTCATTATCAATTCTAGGGGTGAATTCTCTCTTATATCGTTCTGCCAATATGTTGCATATTTCCTTTTTTTCATTCGTTAATCTCCCTTCAATTCTTAGAGGGCCTATTTTTATTCTTCTTTTATTCATCTTTTTTGCATACGAGTACAATAGTTTGGGGGTTTGCTTGATATTTACTAGGGTTTTTTCTTCCAAGTCCCGTTATTCATTTTCTTTTGATTGTATAATCTTTTGTTCTGCATTTTCTATCCTACTTTTTAGTTTGATCACTTTCCATGCATTTTCTTGTTTTGCAGACCTTTTTTCTACTTTCTGATTTTCTGGAACAAGATCCTTCTGTCTCTTGGTATGCATGACTGATGTTTACTTTTCTTCTTCGGTATGTATTTAACCTCCATTTTCTCTAATATTTTATATAATATCTCCGTATTTACCTTTATATCATCACTTCAAAAATGCTATCCCAATCTTTGTTTAATTCTTCATTTATTTCTGACCATTTTATATTTTTATTGTAGAAGTTGTATTTTCAATATCCTTCCCACTTTTTAATTTCTTGCTTATCTCTGTTTTCACTTGCTTTGGAATGGACTGTTAATTCCATGACATTATGGTCTGAAATACACGCATTATAAACTCTTATTTCTTTAACATAATTCACCTCGTTCACAAATACTAGGTCTAAAGTATTTTCCTTTCATGTTGGCAGGTGATTTATTTGTTGAATGTTGTATTCTAGTAGCATAACTAATAGCTTTTTGAATTGCCTCTTATCTTCTGCACTACTATTACTCTCTTTTTTATATGTATAAATACAACCACAATCTCCTATTCGTTCTTTCCAGTCTACGAAAGGAAAGTTAAAGTCTCCGGATAGAATAGTCCAGTCCTTGTGATTTCTACATATATCATCCAATTTTTCTATTATTGTGTCAAACCCTTTAGTATTAGGGGGTCTATATATTACTATGTTCATTAATTTTTTAGATTCAAATTCTATCGCTATTAGTTTACATTCTGAGTTACTATATTTCTCATATATTTTTCCTTGTTTTTTGTCTTTCCCATATATTGCGGTTCCCCCTTGATTCCTATTTTTTCTATCTGATCTATAAGTTTGGAACCCTTTTATTTGATCGTCATTCCCAGTCTCTTGGGAATACCAGGTTTCACTTATATTCATTATATCTATTTTCTTTTCAATTTGGGTTAGTTCTTCTAAGTACTCTATTTTTCTTTTTGAGTTACTCGTAACTAAACCCTGCCCATTATCACTATGATGGTTTGCGTGTTTTCTCCTTCATTTAATATGGGTAATAATAAGGATTTTCCCACGTCTCTTTCCTGTTCTGGTATGTTGTTCTTTTCTTCATTTCCAGAAATTCTGACATTAAAAAATCCAACTTTTCCATAATATTTGATCTTCCTTCATCATAATTATTCATTTTGTGTCTGAATCTGCAATTTTCTCCGTATCTGCAATATCCTCTTGCATCGTACATACAGTATTCATCTCTTGAGCTGTATCTTGGGCTGTATCTTGAAGCTGATGCTTGGAAATTCTTTGCTGAGACTCCATATCGCAGTGATGGCTTGTTTTTTTCCTTCACCTCATATTCTTTGTTCCTCTCTCTATTTGTTTTGTATCTTCTTTTGGATTTTATTATTTGATTGATTATTTAATTGATTTTGATTCATGGCTACAGGGTGCATATATTTACATTTTTTGTCGAACTTACATCCTTTTCCTTCTTTTAGGTTTTTGCATAGTTTTGGATGTAGATCTCTGCAATCATCCTCATAGCCGTCTGGGTATGCACATTAACCATAGATTTCATAGTTGTGACATACCTTGTGATGTTTGTAGTAACATCTTTCTCCGAATCTGCAATTCTCTCTTTTCAAAAGGGTGCAGACTTTGTCTTTCTTGTCTATTTTTTCCTCTTTCCCATCAATGTGCAGATCTGAGTAGAGCCTCTTCGGGATTTTATTTTGTGTTGTCATGTCGTAATTTATTTCTTAGTATGTATGCTGCTTGATTGCCTCTTATGTAGTATCAATGAGTATCTCTGCAGCCATACTTTTATCTTGTTCTTTGTTTTCCTTATTTTTTTCTGTCATTTCAGTTTTGTTTACTTCTCTCCCGTTTTCCTCTTCTTCTTCTTCCTCTTCCTCTTCTTCTTCATCCTTAACTATTTGTACATTAAGTCTTGATTTGATAACATTGTCTATCCATGATAGACATATTGAGCAAAATATTCTGATATCCTTACTCATATCTTGCATTACTTCAGCACATTGAGGATGCGTTGGAATGTTGCATGCAGAACATTTTCTGATCAGGTTTTGTGGATTAACTATGCTATACCACACCTTACACAGTTTGCATGCTTTTGGCATTCTTTTTCCTTTTGCATCAATTAGGATATTCACAATGTTCACCTTATTCATTTTCTTTGTCGGAATATGTTGATTGATGTAAATTTTCTTTGAGTCTCTTGACCACTTGGAATTTATTTGGAACTTCTTAAATTATTTTCAAGATGTTTTCTGTTGATTTGTTCCAGTTTGAAGGATTATATCCTTCTAATATGTCTATGAATGCTTTTGTATCTTTTTGGTTAGGGCTGTTGTTGATCTCATAGATGAGAAATGCCAGCTCCCTTCCTGCTACCTCATCGTATTGCAAATCTGCTAGACACGCTAAATTTCGCCATTTCTTACCACAGTTGGAACTTACTGCCATCTTGATCTGATTTACAGTATTTCACTTGATAAACTAACTTAGTAGACGCTTTATCCTACTATTTTCACACTAATCTCATCACCGACAGTTCACGAACACTTCTAGATATTTTTCGATTTCCAGACGTATATTTAACGCCTGATATCTGTTGATTATTCACCAAGCAAAATGGCACTGAGAGAGAGAGAGAGAGAGAGAGAGAGAGAGAGAGAGAGAGAGAGAGAGAGGGTCGAATTACCATATCTTACCCTATGTGTCTCTACTGAATCGCTGGGACATCTGTAAATCAAATTCCATTTTCCGGGTGCGCTCGTCTCACCCCAGATGGGTCGTACAATAACATTTTATAAATCTAGGCCAGGAGTGCTCGAGCCATTCTGTGGCGCTACAGAGTGCAGTCAGTGCGCGGCGGGATTGTGGTTTCCAAAAGGTTTCCATTGTTTACAAACCATGGCAGGGATCAGCGACAGCTCGCCACATTTGCTTGCCACAGATGCTTGTGCGCACGACATAGCTTATAAACAATGGAAACCTAACAGAAGCCACATCTCTGCCACACACCGACGCCATTCTGTGGCGCCACAGAGCAGAGTGGCTCGTGTGCTCCTGGCCCTAATAAAGACTAAAGACAACTCCTAGACCTCAAATGTCATGCGAAATTATATCTAACGACGTTGCTACGGGGCTGTTAAAGGCTCTTAACCCGAGAAATCCCTGAAGGCCAAGTATATCCCAGATGTAATCACCCACAGGCAGAGTAGCTGAGTTGCTTAACGAGAAATTGACGAACTCTGTTCCTGAACTCCATTAATTCCGATCACCCCCTAACTTCGGTGATTTGCTGAGTTACTGAAGACAGGATCACCACACCAGGTGACAAGGCATCGATGGATTTCCAAACGATCTTATCGTGGGAACTTTGAACGTGATTTCAAATGAATTTCTTAGAACTAATGTTGAACTTTTGAGCATTTATACGAAATGGGTTAAGGCGCTACTCTTCTCTTTTCAAAAAGAAATACTTCTTTCTACGCTAAGAGGAGCTATTCCGTCAAATCAATCCTCAGGGTTATTAACGATTTTCTGTGCTCCGCCTTCGAAGCATTTGTCAGATATTATTCCCCTTGTGTGTAAGTTTTTCTGAGCCATAGCGAATTAGACATGAAACGATATTTGTGGTTTAATGTTTGTGAATACAACAGAATTTATGGTTTATTTGATAATTTATTATAATTATATATTATATATAGCTATATTCTATATACTTATTTATTTATATTCCATTTTCTTGCAATTTAACAATGAACTTTTCATCTTTCATTCAGTTTCGACTGCCAATTGTTCATTGACAAAACTTGAATAAAACGGCAAGCGATCGACCTAAAATTCCGTCAGGATGCCCCGGTCGAAATTGGAGAATCCTCTCACAGTTCCCTTGACAGTAAGTGGGAATATGATCAAGACGTGATTCGGAAACTCTGGGAATATGAGAAGTTTTTTGGGCATAACTTTAATGAATCGGGTTCGTTTCCACGCGGGACATTTTATTATTATTATTATTATTATTATTATTATTATTATTATTATTATTATTATTATTTCGAACGATGCGTTTGGAGCAGAGATTTTCCTTTTTGTTTTGGTTACTAATAATGATGAGGGTTTCTAAATACGGGGTACTTATATACGTATATTATAATATATATAATATATCTATATATATATATATATATTATATAATATATATATATAATAGAATATTTTATTAATTTATAGTATATGTGGTATATATAAATCTATAAATATAATATATTATATATATATAATTATATAGAGATATTTATTTATATATGATGTGAATGTGTAATATAAATATATATAAAGATATATATATAATATATATATATATAAGATATAGAATAGAGAGATAGATTATATAATACACACACATATATATATAATATATAATTATATATATATATATAAATTATAATATATATATATATCATATAATAAATTATATCTATATATATATATATTATATGGTATAAGATATATATATTATATTGTAATATATATATTATATTATATATATATACATATATTATATATATATATATATATATATATATATATATATATATATATATATAATTGCGTTGGACTTCCGTTATAACTGCCATAACCCTGTTATTTGCTTTGGTGTAACTATGATACAGAAATTACAGCAAGGGGAACAACGCAAGTACTATTCGTAATTAAGATTAGAACAGTGAAAAGATAATGATATGCTTATTTCTGCCCAAGACATATTGACCTATAGTTTCGTTATTTTTCATACTTTAAAGCTCCTCCAGGGTATTAAAGTTTAATACGTTATTTTTTCCTTTGAAAATTTTATTCTAATTTAGAAGACTATACTTTTTTTCATTAAAAAACAGGTTCTTTAATATGCTGCGTATGAGAGTCATTCGTGGTTTTCAGTCTGAAACTTATTTCACTGGAGCTTAATTTTCAGGCGATAAAATCAATGAATACGCATCTGACAACACAAAGAAATTGATGAAAAATGCTATATATTTTTTTTCCTCGTATGAATGAGTGTATAGAATTTTTTCGTTTCCAAACCTCGCCATTTGTCAAAAAAATTTAAAAATTAAACTAAAAACAGACGAGCATCACTAGCAGTCTCCAGTTTTCAACTGACTATGATACACTAATTTAAAATTGAAAGAAAAGAAAAAGAAAACGTTAAAAATCTAAAATTAATCTTATACCTATTAACAAAATTTCTTGATATTGAACATATTAAAATAATGATATGACTGCAAAAATTGTATTGCATTCAAATCTTACATTGTTCTATTCATTTCTGTCTGTGTGTCCTAAGTAAATCAGACAAACAGAAAATGAAATCCAATAAAGGAAACGGAAAGAACCATTAGGTTCAATTTAGACCCGGTGTGAAATTCCATCTTCAATTGTCATCTTAGATAAGCTCTAAAAAGGCCTTCTCTCAGTATCCTTTTATTTTTTTGTAGTTTTATTTGTTCCTCTGTGAGATGCCAGTATTATCTTATTACTATATAAAACCCATTTTCGCTTAGTCAGTTAGCCTACAAAATACTTTGTTGTTGTTGCTGATGTTCTTGTTCTTGTTGGGGGGGACAGGCATGGTCTATGATGAGCCTAAAAAGGTGTATTTAATCTGATTAACTGATTGTTATTATACATTGTGTAAAATTAGACTTTGGACAAGTAGAAGCTTTTCACTTACTCGGGGAGTAATCCTAGAAACTACTTTGTTGTTGTTGCTGTTATTGTTATTGGGTGGCGGGGAGAGGGGGGGGCTAGGAAAGCCTAAAAAATTCTGAAAAAAGTGCTTCGCGTTGAGTTAAAGATGCAGGAATTTTAGGATAGGATATTTATTAATTATTTATTAGAATGAAAATTTAAAAAATAAATAATGTGTATATTAAACAGTACAGAAAAATAAACTGTAGTAAAATATAAAATATTTATTTCAATTTTTGTCGGTGAAGCAAGGACCTATTTGAAAGTAGCACGTTTTAATTTAATTTACAGCTTACGCCTGAGAAGGAAACAATCTTGTACGTGTCCCGCGTAAGCTGGAGATCGGATCACGCCTTGTTTTGAAAAAAATACTATAAAAATTCTAAATTTTAGCTAAACTCATGTATCAAAACCTACTAAAATGTAAGAAAATCAACCCATTATTGTACCTACTTACATCATGTCTTAAAAACATACATAAATAAAGTAATGTTCATGGAAGGTTTTACAGAAAATCCAACTTTCCAGAGACAGTTACTACGAATCAGATCATCACGTAAGAAAGTAGTCTTAATCTCCTTGTGAAATCCACCAATGCCCTTGTAAACATTTTCGAGTAAAATCTTCATCCCACAAAAAGAAATAAACTTAAATAAATATAACAACACACACTTAGGCAGGCTGTAATAACTGACAGGAGACAGGAGACAGGAGATCATCAATCTATGTTAAGAGGCGCGGAAGGGAAAAAGTTCTGCAACATTGAGGCGAGGCTAATGGATAATACCGAAGAAATTTCCCAGCGGATGCACTCTGCTGTATTCGCCATGATGTGCAA
The DNA here is from genome assembly GCF_015104395.2 of Macrobrachium nipponense. Lineage (NCBI taxonomy): Eukaryota > Metazoa > Arthropoda > Malacostraca > Decapoda > Palaemonidae > Macrobrachium > Macrobrachium nipponense. The sequence continues at coordinate 49,841,425 of NC_061094.1, forward strand.
GTGTATGCACGAGAGAGAGAGAGAGAGAGAGAGAGAGAGAGAGAGAGAGAGAAGCTCATAGATATTATAATTTGGCCAATCTAAAATTTCGTCTTCATATATTAATACATTTGTATATTACTCATATATATATATATATATATATATATATATATATATATATGTATATGTGTGTGTGTGCTGTTTGTGTATATACATATATGTGTATATATATATATATATATATATATATAAATATATATATATATATATATTCATTGAATAGAATGGCTTTTTCACTGTTTACCAGCTTTTTTGAAATTGATTTATATTTTCTAATTATTTTCTTCACTTCATTGTTCAGGTTACTAATGAACACATAATGGGGTTCTTCCATTTACTCCAGTATTTTTACAAAAACGCGACAGCTGTTTCGTCATCCTATACGTATTGACGTTATCAAGCGTACTGATACAAATATGTTGTTTAAGATTAAGCTGGCATTGTGCCAGCACGGGCTCTTGCTCGTAGAGCAGCCCGTATATACAAATATGACCCTACATGCGTTTTGTGACGTCATGAGGACGGAAAGGTAGTACAATTGCCAGATACCTAGTTTTAAATATTTACAAAAGACTATAGTGAAACATAAAATAAGACAAATAAATAAATATGTTAACAACAGAAATTATATCAAAAGTTGAAAGTAAGTTATTATATACACATTTTACATAAATATATATTAATTACATATATGTTTAATTAACTAAATGTTAGTGTGCGCTCCTGTCCGCGTGTGGGGGTCTTGTTCCACGCGGTTGAAGGGCTGCCTCCTACACGAGGGCAAAGATCGGTCTGCCTCGCGTTGGATGTTAAGGTTGGGGCGTTGCATGGCGATGCTGACGGCTTCTGATATCAATAAACTATTGTAGTTGCCTTCCTTGTGTATTATTTTGGTGTTTGTGAGAAGTTCTTGTAAGGATGGTTTTTTATTGTGGGTATCCACAAAGTGCTGGTGAATAGCACCTTGGTTTCTGTGGGCCTGCATGCGACGTTTGAGTGTAGTGGTTGTGTGTCCGATATAGCATTTTTGGGGGGACTGACATTGCTCGTCAGCACAGACAAACTTGTATACTATATCAGATTCAACCTCTTTCTCCGTCGATGGAGCCGTACTATTTTGGTGTCGTATTCATCTCTATTCATTATGACGTAATGAATAGAACGCAAAATCGAACTTAAACAAGAGTGTATTGCAGAATTACTGGGTGAGGCCAATAGAACACGTGGTAACTACTTTAGTCGCATAGTCAGTCCACAGCTAAAGAAAGCGGCAAAAGAATTGAGAGAAAACGAAACCATAATAAGACGCAAAGGAGATAAAACCGCAGTGTACGTCATAATGAATAGAGATGAATGCGACACCAAAATGGATAATATACTAAGTGATAAGAATAAGTTTCAGCCACTTAAAAAAGACCCAACAAATGACCTCAAAAAGATGATGAGACTAACAGAAAAAGCGAACAAAGAACAGAGAACAGTAAGCTTTCCAAAAATCATCGGAGACTTTGCACCCGGATACTGCTACGGCACAGTCAAGATCCACAAACAGGGAAACCCACTACGGCCCATTATATCCCAAATGACATCCCCCATGTATAAAGTGGCTAAGAAATTGAACGAAATTATAACGCCGTACATTCCTTCAACGTTCTCGCTAAAATCATCAACGGAATTCATCGATCTACTGCAAGACACCACACCCGACAAAGACATAGCATCTCTGGACGTCGAAAGTTTATTTACTAACGTACCAGTGGATGAAACAATACAAATCATCATGAACAAGGTATACCGCTCTGAGAAACCACCATTACCGATACCCGAAAAGATCTTAAAAGAGATGCTAGAAGCATGTACAAAGGAAGCCCCATTCCTCTCACATAGGGGCGAAATATATCGGCAAAAGGACGGCGTAGCAATGGGTTCCACCCTTGGGGTTCTTTTTGCAAACACATACATGGCACACACAGAAGAGGTCACTTTTGAAGAACACCCAAAACCCAGGATCTATGGGAGATATATTGATGATATCTTTATCACAACAAAGGGCGAAAATGACATAGATAAATTAGTAAATAAACTCCGAGCAAATTCTACATTAAATTTTACGATAGAAAAAAGTGATGAAAAAATGCTCCCCTTCTTGGACATACTTGTGACCCAGAAAAACAACAAATACAATACCACCGTATACACTAAAAAGACAGATGCTGGGAGATGCTTAAATGCTAGAGGAGAATGCCCTGATGCATATAAACGGTCTGTGGTAAATGCATACATAAAACGTGCCTTAACACACTGTTCGACGTGGAAAGCGACGAACGAAGAAATCAACAGAGTTCAACAGCTGCTCACAAATAACGGCTACCCAGATGACATGATCCAGCAAGTTGTAAAAAAGAGATTAACCCGACCCCGAGGGACAACACACAAGACAAAGACAAAGAAATAGTGATATACCATCAGATATCATACAACAAACACCACGAAGACGAAAGGAAAGCCATCCTTGGTATACTGCGAAGAGGAACCACCCCCCTAGCACCATATAACAAAATAACAGCAAGAATTTACTGCAAGCCAAACCTTACGGCCTCACTGGTAATGAAAAATAGTACGGCTCCATCAACGGAGAAAGAGGTTGAATCTGATATAGTATACAAGTTAGTCTGTGCTGACGAGCAATGTCAGTCCCCCCAAAAATGCTATATCGGACGCACAACCACTACACTCAAACGTCGCATGCAGGCCCACAGAAACCAAGGCGCTATTCACCAGGACTTTGTGGATACCCACAATAAAAAACCATCCTTACAAGAACTTCTCACAAATACCAAAATAATACACAAGGAAGGCAACTACAATAGTTTATTGATATCAGAAGCCGTCAGCATCGCCATGCAACGCCCCAACCTTAACATCCAACGCGAGGCAGACCGATCTTTGCCCTGTGTAGGAGGCAGCCCTTCAACCGCGTGGAACAAGACCACCACACGCAGACAGGAGCGCACACTGACAAGTGTATATAATAACTTACTTTCAACTTTTGATATAATTTCTGGTGTTAACATATTTATTTATTTGTCTTATTTTATGTTTCACTATAGTCTTTTGTAAATATTTAAAACTAGGTATCTGGCAATCGTACTACCTTTCCGTCCTCATGACGTCACAAAACGCATGTAGGCTCATATTTGTACCCTACGGGCTGCTCTGTGAGCAAGAGCTCGTGCTGGCATAAAGCCAGCTTAATCTTAAACAACATATTTGTATCAGTACGCTTGATAACGTCAATACGTATGGGTTGACGAAACAGCTGTCGCGTTTTTGTAAAAATACTGGAGTAAATGGAAGAACCCCATTATGTGTCCATTATGTGAACAATGAAGTGATGAAAATATTTAGAAAATATAAATCAATTTCAAAAAAGCTGGTAAACAGTGAAAAAGCCATTCTATTCAATGAATGTTGTATCCGTGAAAAATTGTGCCCTAGAAGTATATATATATATATATATATATATATATATATATATATATATATATATATATATATATATATATATATATAGTATACATCTTTTGATAAAACTTAGCTAATTCTAACTGAATAAAAGTAAAGAGTTTGATGAAAAACAAATCGTAACCCCATGACACAGGAAGAATTGTCACATAAAATGGTAAAACGTAAATGATGCTCTTTTTAGGTCAATCAATAAGTTGCTCCCTGAGATGACTCCTTCTTCTCAGGAGAAGTGAGGAAAGAGGTAGGAAAAAAGATGTTACATTAAGTACATTAAGTAATCAACTGAAGAGAATGAAAAGGTAGATGAAGAAGGAGAACGGGTGATCAAAAATATCAAAACTACCTACTACAACACTTAAGCAATTCATCATAATGCGAATGCTCGGTTTGATTCCTTCTCGGTCTGTTGGATACAACTGACTTCAATAATTCCTCATAAGATATAAAATGTCGAGACAAATATATATATATATATATATATATATATATATATATATATATATATATATATATATATATATATATATATATATATATATATATATACATATATATACATATATATATGTAAATATATATATATATATGTATATATATATATATATATATATATATATATATATATATATATATATATATATACATATATATATATATATATATATATATATATATATATATATATATATTTAACGTCCGCTACACATAAAATGAAATGTATTTTATTGTGCTTGCAATATCTGTGAGTTTTAAATTCGAAATGAAAGGAACAGAAAAGAAAACGAAGTTGGAAAATATATCAGAGAAAAGAAAATTCATGTTGAGTTATGAAGTTATTTTTATTATCCAATCTTTGTTTGATGCAGTTTATGTATGTATATATGTAATATATATATATATATATATATATATATATATATATATATATATAATATCTATGTATATATATATATATATATATATTATATATATTAATATATATATATATATATATACATAGATATATATATAATATATATATATATATATATATATATATATAATTCCCGACTGAAAGGGGATTCGATGTGCAAGGGCTATTTGTAGCTTTGAATTTAAATGTAGAAAACTGTGACGTGTGTGATAAGTAACAACGTATATATATATATATATATATATATATATATATATATATATATATATATGTATATATATATATATATATATATATATATATATATATATATATATAGTCTCAGTAATTGGGCCGGACTGCTTGGAAATCTTTTGCTTGATGATGAATAATAGTGCCAAGACTAGGAAGAACATTCTTTAATATTACGAGCTTTCGAGGTTTAAAACCTCATCTTCAGGCTGAAAAAATGACAAGGATGAGAAATCACTAAAAATTACATTAAAATGAATTGTCTGATTAAAAGCTTCAGTAAAAACATAAAATAAAACGAACATCACATACAAACTAAAAATAAAAAATTACGAAAAAACTAAACAAAGCGCAAATCATTCAAAACAGAAATAAAAAAAAAATAAAAATAATATGAAAGGTAAAACAACTACACTCAAAAATAAAATGGCTAACGACCCACTTTGTGTACCTACTATGAAACTATATGATAGCTAGTTGAATACCGGACGAGTTGTTGTTCAATTCCGGTTTCATTTTCTTAATAAACAGCGACTCTGAAATTAAAAGGTCCAGTCTATTTGAGCAAAAAGACTGTGCTCTAAAATCTAGGTTAGTGAAAGGATGGTCCTGTGCTAAACTTTGATCCCTTATGGCAGAAAATGGTGGTTTAGAAAGAGGAAACCTAGTTCTAACGGAAAGACCTCTGTGTTCCAAAATTCTATGTCTAAGCCAGCGGGAACTGGATCCCATGTATCGCAGACCACACTGCGAACAGGTAAACAAGTAAACGACACTCGAATTATTTTTATTTTTATTTCTGTTTTTGTATGATTTGCGCTTTGTTTTAGTTTTTTCGTAATTTTTTATTTTTAGTTTGTATGTGATGTTCGTTTTATTTTATGTTTTTACTGAAGCTTTTAATCAGACAATTCATTTTAATGTAATTTTTAGTGATTTCTCATCCTTGTCCTTTTTTTAGCCTGATGATGAGGTTTTAAACCTCGAAAGCTCGTAATATTAAAGAATGTTCTTCCTAGTCTTGGCACTATTATTCATCATCAAGCTATATATATATATATATATATATATATATATATATATATATATATATATATATATATATATATGATAACAGCTGGACAGATAGATGGAGATGAGCCCTTAACGTAGTTATATAATTCTGCTGATATTGTGGTACTATAGTTCATCATTTATTCAGTAACTCAAAAGATGACCGTAGCAGCGGCCTTGCATTTATTCATTTTTTATTTAGTATAAAATCACTTGATATTATGGAAGCCGTCCTATCAGTAATTGCAGAACAGATATCTGTGAGTCTGTGTAACTAAAGTATTCAGGTTTAACGAAGACATAATAAAAAAATGATGCCATAGCATCACGGTGTAATATTGAATTATTTAAGTAAAGGTCGTAACACGCGATAACCTCTCCATTAATTAAGAGATGACTCTGAAATGATTTGTACATTTGTACAAAAGCCAAAATCCCCAAAGGCTACATATAACGTTAACGTGATATTTTTCTCCAGTCAGGAAATAGAATTAGCTTTCAGTAATACGAATGCATGGATTTTCATTCTCAGTTTTATTCATTGGCCTCTTCCTTTTGCCGTTTACTCGAAGATACAACGAAGGCAACTATTAAAAACTAGATGTGAAGAAGTCAAATACAATCTTTATCTTATACTTTGATATAAAACACTGTTTCCATATCTTTTTATTTATGATGTAGAAGCTAATTAAAAAAAGACTTTACACTTCACGAATTATGACTACATTCTGCGACGATTGACTTATTTGTAACAAAGAACATTTATTTTTCTTTCTAATAAACATACAGAATATATTCATGATGAGTAATATAAGGAGAAATTCTTTTTCTTGGTATTAGGAATTCTTGTGATGAAAGCACACTAGCTATAAGACATGGAAACGGGTAAGCTTGTTCATTATAAAAGTTGCTGAGAGAAGACGGTCTACTATAAACCCATGGGGGATTAGTTATTTGTTAGAGACAATGATAACAGACGTCACGGAAAGGAAAAGAACTGTCGATGCAAATTTGTGGGATTATAAAAAAAGGAGTCCACGATTGGGATATGGAATGGTTTACATATGAAGATAAATTCATATTGAATGGTGATAGTCAAGAGAAATCGCTTAGTCTGGTTAAAACAAAAACTGAAACGCTGGTAAGTACCAGAATTTAGCCCGCTCTAAATGGCTAGGAAGAGAAGCCCGGAAGTGAATCTTGACATGAGCAAGGTAATAATGATATATGGGAAGAGACAGATGAAATGATTCTTGTTGGACTTTGTACGCTCATGTGGAGGAAATAATGTCCATCTTAAAGTGCAGCAAAGTATCTTGATATGTGCAAAATGCTAAATAGAAAAAGCAAAAATCGTGACATATAAAGAGTCCTTTGTCTCCACACCACTACTTCAGGGGAGTGAAGCGTGGATGTTGAAAGGAAATAAATAAAACAATTATAGAATGGCAAAGACTAAACTTGGTAGGAGCAAAAGTGCAAAAGAAGAATGGGAACACTTTGACGTGTTTTGGTCGTGGAAAGAACCAGTGGCGACAGAGATCGAACGGTACCTATAATTTGGAAGTCTTGGGAAGAAAAGAGTGGAAGGACACCAATGGAATGTGTTATTGCAGAATAGGCGACACAGAGAACCAGACGGAGGTACGTAACGAGGTATTTGTATGGGAATCCTATTATTGTCAATAAGACCGTCGGATGGTAGATGAACGGTTTCAAGTGGAATGTTGATCACGGGGGATTCCATGAACGTAGCTACGGGATCCTGGCTGCGATTCTCGTCTTGTTTTTCTCGTAAGTCACTCACTGATGCTGAAAAGAACTTTGGTTGGTGATGAAGTGTAAGGATAGAAATACATATAACGACTTTGAAATGAAATATAACTCCTCGCTAACAAAGATATTTATGTCTGGACTATTTGATTTTATTTATTTTCAAGACTAGCACCGGGGCACTTCCGGTCATTCAGCTTAAAACATCGAAAAGATGGAGCTGGAGAAGTTGGACAGCAAGATTTGAGATCAAGAAAATAAAAGGAGCTGGAGTAGAATAATCCGAAGGAAGAACCAGAAGGAAACATCACAGTTGTAATAAAGAGTAATGGTTAAAGAGGTTGGACAGCAAAATCAAAGGAAGGGAGCGGAAATGAAGGTAAATTACATGAGTAAAATATGAGTGCAGTTAGGGGCCGAAGGGACGCTGCAGCCACCTTTTAGTAATGCCTACAGTGCACCACCTGAGGTTCAGCCCTTAGAGATGTCGCGATCTAAACTGACACATGTCGACAGTTATTGATTTTCCTTTTTTTTTTTATTCTTCAAAGTATCGGGAACTTTGTAATAAGAACTTTACCATTCCAACCCCATTGTAACTTTTTAATGGACGGGAATTGCCACTTCCAAGCTGATGCGAATCATAATTATAAGGACTTTTCCCCTCACTCAAATTTCCCAAAGTATTTAATGGGATTTGGGTAAATGGAAGCGAAGATTCTTCTGTCTCTGAATGGCAGACTTCAGAAAAGTCTAAGTCGTTTTTCGTGGTCTGCAATTGCTCAATCTTTTCATGATAAATGTTGAATGACGCTAATAGCTTTTTTTTTTTTGGGGGGGGGGGATGGTTGGGGGAGGGGGAGTCTTAGAGAGTATTTAACACTTAAAATACGCCCACTCTACATACACGAATAAATACACAACTAGATTATGTAGGGAGTATACGTATGATGTTTAATCTTTTCATGCTAATTGTTAAATGTTGCTCATATATAATATATATATATAAATATATATATATATATATATATATATATATATATATATATATATATATTGCCCTCAGTGAGAATCTAACAAGTAAAACACACCTATTATATATAAATATACATGAATAAACACAAAGAGGTTATGTAGGAAGTATGCGTATGTTGTTTGCATGCATGTTTCTGTGTATGTATGTATGTTTGTACAGAGTGCAGATAGTGAACCACACATACACATATACACACACGCGCGCACTCAGACCTCCATTGTGTTTCTGTTCTTCTTTATTTTGTCAGTATTAGGAGACAAGACCATAATATCATTTGCCACTTCTCGGAATACTAACTGGAAGTTTATCTAGTCCAAGAAAATTTGTCCAAGAAAATGAAGAAAACTTCACAAACTGATGAAAGCAGCTTTCTACCTGAAAGGAAAAGTAGGTACCAAATTATGAGGAAGAAGTAGATGTGATATAAACTTATAGGTACATATAACAAAGCCACACTAACCAAACACGGGACTGAATCTTGAAAAGAATAAAAGAAAGTTTTACGAAACTTTGATATAAGGACAACTTTTGGTTCTTATTATAAAAATAAGTATTGTATTCACGATCTCCTTCACTAGTAGAAATTCTCTCTCTCTCTCTCTCTCTCTCTCTCTCTCTCTGTGTGTGTGTGTGTGTGTGTGTGTGTGTGTGTGTCAGTCTTGTGGTATTCCACCTTCGAATTGGAATAATCAGCAAAATATCCTTTTGACACTACTGCCACGTTCATGAGATTTTAGGATAACCTAAATTGCCTTTCAGTGCAAAGCCTGAAAATGCTGTTATTATTCTAATACAAGCTTGTTGGCGCGCGCTAGTGAATTGGCCACCTGGCAGTTAGCACACTACAGTGGGTCGCACCAGGGTTAGGATGGGTATGGACCAAGCAACCTTAACCCAAGAATACTATAAAGAACATCTCAAAGGACGCATGGGATTCAGATGTCGTTGATAAAGTTTTCATTCAACAAACGCTTAAGAGGATTAAAGGAAGATTATCAGTGGGAGTGACCTAAATTGGCTTACCCGTGGATGTATCTCTTGTTATAAATACCACCTTTTCTGTAACTTTTGTCATTCATCTACCTGAAGAGGGAGACAGCAGTCTCTGAAATATAGTATTTTTCCTCTATATTTTGGCGTTTTTATGGGCTCCTTTTATTAGATGGAATTCTGTTGTAACAGAACATTTCTACCACTCATAATATATATATATATATATATATATATATATATATATATATATATATGTGTGTGTGTGTGTGTGTGTGTGTGTGTGTGTGTGTGTGTGTGTGTGTATTAATGTATTCAACCCTGTCTTTATGATAAGAGGGCGCTAGTAGGATTAACCCCTTTCATTTCTCAACAAGTTTCTTAGGATGGGGTTCCTGACCTCATGCCCCTTTTTTTTCCTAACCCCTGCTTATGAAGATACCCATTCGTGCTGGATTGATAGTCACTAGACTCTAGAGGGTAGCAGACTGTGAATGACATTCGAATCCTTGTAAATGCGAGCCCGATTCCTACTCCAATGAATCATTCATGATATGAAATAGATTTTTCCTCCTCCAAGTTATTAAAACCTGATAAATTTTCTGCATAGACTATTTTATACGAATAAATGAAGATAATCCGTGGGAACGATAATTACTTCCTGCTACCAGAACACGCACAAAAATTGGTACACAAAACACAAAATGGAATTTTGCAGGAAATTCTCAGATTTGGTAGAAACTTCCCGAAATTTAAAATGCAATACTGGGAGACAGAGAATTTAAATGTGCAGATCTTGTATGCTAATGACCTCTTTCGAGCTTCTTAATTACAGTCCAAAGGGAGTTACATCGATCCAAACTGGTCACGAAAAATCCTGCCCCATTTCTCTAACTTCACAGTTCTGTCCTTTCCTTCGTAATACTTAACGAACTTGGCAGCAGTTTTTTGGTTAAGTAACGAAGAAGATCAAGGTTTTTCAAAATGGGAAAGGTTTCAACGAGACGGATTTTCTTAGGATAAATAAATGCTATCGGAACCAATGTTAACAACAGCGAGAGAAGTTGCCACTACGAGAAAGCTTTCTATTCCTCTAACTGAACAGTTCCGTCCTTTTCTTCGTAATAGTTAACGAACTTTGCAGCAGTTTTTGGTTAAGTAACGAAAAAGATCAAGGTTTTTTCAAAATGAGAAAGGTTTCAACAATAAATGAATTTTTTTAGGATAAATAAATGCTAACAGAACCAATGTTAACAACAGCGAGAGAAGTTGCCACAACGAGAAAGCTTTCTATTCCTCTAACTACATAGTTCCACTCTTTTCTTCGTAATACTTAAAGAACTTTCCGGCAGTTTTTGGTTAAGTAACGAAAAAGATCAAGTTCTTTTGAAAATGGAAATGGCGAAAAAATATTGTCACCCGAAGAATATCTGTAACAAAAATATCAGGGGATTAAAAAGGACCTAGAAACGAAAACCCAGTCAACAGAAATAACAGGTAGTTAAAGAGTGCATCATGAGGCGAGAAAATTTCCTTAATTGCCTTTTATTTCTAAAAGACCTTCAATGATTCTAAACTCAGTAAAATAATTGAAGGTGCTTCAGAAATAATCGACAGTTAAGGAGTGGATCATGGGCTGAGATGCCCTGAACTGCCTATTGTTTCTGAAGTACCTTCGATGATTTCACTGGGTTTTATGCTAAAATCTGCCTGTCTGTAAGTCATTTTTAATCACCTGATATTAATTAACATTAATTTCGTTAGCATTTATGCATCCAAAAATCTTATTTCTTGTTGAAATGTTCCATTTTCAAATAACCTTGAATTTCTATTTTTAACTTTTATGTTCTGCGCCTGAAAGCTGAAAACTGTAAGTCTTTACTTTATTTGTGTTTGATATTGTTAATTTTTCTATGATGGACATAACCAAGCCAAATGGTAATCTAGTACATGAGTGGATACCTGACAGGAATCAACTCTGCTAATGAGAATTTTCAGCACTTTGCCGGTTCAGTTTTACGTTCCATTTTTAGCACTAGAACTTTCAGATAGCAGGCGGTAATTATCGCCTCTCTTAATTAGTGTTAGTGCTACAAGTATGAGAGTGGCACGATATTAAACATTATTTTCCAACTTAAATTCAATCATTCTACTCGACCGTTCAGAAGAACTGTTTACAACTGAGCTCCATGTAGTTAGAAAATTGACATTTGCGCATTCGCTAGCTTTTATGAACGCCGAAAGTTTTACATATAATATATATATATATATAATATATATATAGATATGATATATTATATATATATACATATATATAAATATATATTTATATAGATCTATATATATATGATATCTATATATATATATATAATATATATATATACATATATATATATATATAGATATATATGATATATATATATATATAATATATATATAGTATATATATAATATATATATGATTTGCTGGCTGACTCTGTAATTCCTTATTGCCTTTGTTAATCATTCTTCACGTTCTTTCTATCGAGTTTCGTCCTGACTGGAGGGAGGGGGGCGGGAGGGGGGGGGGGGGGGGGGGGACAAGTCCAAAAGGCGGAGAGTTGTTATTTTAATAACGAGCGAAATTCACGTTCTTTGTAGGTCTTTAATGTATCATCCATTCTTTTCCTTTGCTCATTATGGACTTTGTGCGATATTTGTTCTTTAGGGATGTTTGAGTTTAGAAGGCAACCTTAATTATTTTTAACGCTGCGAAGCTCAGAATTGGTTGTCTTCTAATGGGGAAATTTGAGGATCTTCCTTACTATAATTATAGGCAATATTTATAAATTTTCACTATGATATAGTGGATAATGATAATGATTTTCACCTTTTTAACGATGTTGTCCTTACAAGTATTCCTTTGCAACCCGTTAAAGAACTAAAGTTCAATATGAGAAAAAGTTCTAGAATCGGAGAGAGAGAGAGAGAGAGAGAGAGAGAGAGAGAGAGAGAGCCCTTTTTCTCGATCTCTGTATTTCTTGGAACGAGGTTAAACTTGTTAAATGGGTAAAGTCTACATAGATACAATGCATTCTTAAAAGAGTTGGTCGCATAACTTGGAACAGAGCTCATAGCGTCCGGGGAAAAAAGGCATAATTTTTGCCCTTTCCTCTTCCTAAACTTCGACTTGTAAACATAGCTTTGTCTGATCCCACTTCTTAGATATTCGTTGCAAGGAACTGTACTTTAAGTTATATTTATTTCTTTTATTATTTCATCCAAATTATTCATCTTTAAACTTCTTAGGGTTTATTCCATTTACTAAAGAAATCTAGTGATCCGTTTTATGCAATATTTTTAGTTCCCTTTTGGAGTTTTTCAGTGATTTTACTTTATTCAATTTAAAGCTTGACATTCACAGCCAATACCTTTAAAGTCACATACTGCACATTACTTATGGGCCGTAATAATATTGGTATGCGATATAATTCAATGAGGTTTTCTTAATTCCTTATAATATATTTAGAGCGACTCCTTTTTTTCTTTTCTTTTTTTTTGAGTTAGCCGCTAAAATTTTTTGAACACTTTTCCATCACCCTACTTTTGACGATTTTATTATTATTAAATTTGAGCATTTACCGAGGTATCTTACCCCTAAGTTCACAAAGGAACGGTTCAAGCGGCAGCAGTGATTTATCTTTTAAAGCATATGAAATCATAATACGTATTTGAGTAGGACGTCAGACTGTGGCGGAAGACACGTTCATTTCGAATCACTAAATGTCGTTGCAGTCCATTTTTGTCTGATAAATTGAATATTTTATATATAAGATTGTGAGAGGGTTCAGTCTCTGACCTCATTCCCTCCTCACAATGGTCAAGTTCACTAACTGTTTTCCGTCTCTTTACTGTTACATTGGTATGTTTTTGCTAGTCATGTCTCCTGTCTCTTGCACCCGTTTTGTTTGTTTCTCTCTACGTAGCCTAAGCCAGTCTTTGATAATAGAATAATATATATATATAATATATATAATATATATATATATATATATATATATATATATATATATATATATATATATTCTTTCTTTCTTTCTCCTCAGTCTAACTTGACTTGGAGTTTTATTTTTGAAATAGTTAGACAAAATCTGTCTGTTCTTTCAATCTTCGATCACTGCTTTCATGAAAAGTGTATATATATATATATATATATATATATATAATATATATATATATATATATATATATAGACAGATAGATAGATAGAAAAATAGATAAAGAGAGAGATAGATAGATAGATAGATAGATAGATATATAGATAGATAAATAGATAGATAGATAAATAGGTATCAACCTCTAAACATTTTTCTCGTCCATATTTCCTTATTTAAAACGGAGTTCTGAGTTCATGACGCATGCGTCCTTTTCCCCTCTAAATGGGAATAAAGTCAAAGGAAAAATATTATAGAAACGCTGCTGTCTAATTGATTCTAGATGTTTTGTTTCTTCCGGTCGCTTAAATATCCCAATTTTCCACGCGTTACGAACAAATAGCTCTTCATAATGTCCATGAGCCCTCGTAATTTCAGAATGCTATGATGATGACAGACAGCCCGGAGCGTCAACAGAAATTCAGTGTATAAAGAAAAAAGGCATCATTATGGGTCTGATGTTGACGTTTAAGACTCTCTCACCTTTAATAACCACCACCTCAAGTTAAATGAGCAATTCGTAGTTGAGAGCTTTAGGAATAAATTAAGAGCCGACTTCTGAATTGCTTTTTTTTTAGTTTTATTATTTTCCCCCCATTGCAAATGTTTTATTTAGGAGGGGGAAAGAACTTTTTATTACTGGAAATAGATTCTTTAAATGTTTTTCGTTATTCATTTAGAATAAGAACATCATCACTATATAGAAGCGACGCATTTTAATAACAAGAGAACAACTCAAAAGAAAGCAACCAAGTGAGATAAGCATAATAGTCCTTATTTACGAAACAAAACAAAAAATCTTGGTAATAGGTATCTCATTTTGTAAAACCATCAATAAAATGACTATAACAAAATAGCTTTTAGACCCAGAATTTATGTTAACATTTGTCATACCTTTCGAGAGGGTTTTTATTTTTTCAGCAGTTACTAATGTAAATTTACAGGACTAATGTTCCCCCGTCCCCCATCCAATACCTACTGTTTACTATGTATGGTTACTATTTCAGGCCTCCTAAACCAGTATCAATAGCTTCTAGCAGTCATTAATAAACTCTGAATAAACTGTAAACTTTAACAACTGCCTGTTCTTATCCATAGTGATGCAGCTACAAGGGTTCCTTTCTTTTTTTTCTCTCATAACTCCATTTGGATATTACAGTTGGAGACATGATATACCAGTATACAAGACTTAATCTTTTACACATCTTTCATGACTGTCATTTTCAAACAAAGAGCCCTTGTAGAATGGATATAGCTTCTAATCGCTCTTAACAAAAAGTCTATGCAACAAAATATGAACGTCCTTCACATCGCATCTCCATCGGTTCTGTCAGAGACAAAAAATATTATGTTGCTACAGAAAGAATTCTTACCAACGAATGTTTTACAAGACCTCCTCGGCAACGAACCTAAAATAGAAAACAAATAAAAGAAGCAAGATAGAAATGTCTTGAAATTCCAAAGGACGGGAGGCAAGAAGAAAGCAAATATTTCCCCGAGAAAAAAAAGAAAAAAAAAACCTTCTTGCCAAAAGGAGAGAGAGACAATTTTACAAAAGAAGCATGAAAAGCGAAAACATAGTTGCCAAACAAACTCGCCTCCTCTCTCCCTGTCTCTTTGTTTGGTTTTTTTCTTTATTTTATTTTGCATCAGTTTTTTTTTTTTTTTTGAAATTTCACAGAGACTTCCTTTTAATCTTTGCACAAAAGGGAAAATATACTGCTTACGCTCACTCTGTTTTTATCCTACCATCTCTCTCTCTCTCTCTCTCTCTCTCTCTCTCTCTCTCTCTCTCTCTCTCTCTCTCTCTCTCTCTCTCTCTGGACTAACTGACCCAGATTAAAGCAGGGGCAGTGTTAGCTTTTAATTTGAATTTTCTTCGGGAGCAAATGCTCATATGAATGTCAAAATCATGAAAGAATGGGTTGGAAAAACGATAAGTTAAGTGTTCTTGATCATGATATGAAAAACGTTACTATGAACTGAATCAGATATCTTTGTTTATTAGTTGGAAATGAACATTCTTGAAAACAAAGGCTAATCTGCAACTCGGACCAAATTATGCTGCAAGTTAATTTCTAACCTAAACGATAAAGCAAGCAAGCAGTTCCCAGATCACTGAGGTTAATATTTGAATTGCTTTCCATACCACTTCAAGAGAAAGTGAACCTCGAGCTTTCTTATGTTACCAAAAGTAACTACATTCAACTAAACCTTTCGTATCTTCATCACCTGACGTGTTACTGAAAGGAGTTTGTGGTTTTACAAACCTGACATATAGATTTCCCAGTTGGGTATAAAGTAAACCTGAAGAAAAAGCAAGTTTCATATACCGGATAATCAGAACTTAGATACCACGTAAGTTAAAATATTTGCAAAAAAAAAAGCTCATCTTACGGGTAATGACTATAAATTAACGAGCGTTAGTAAAAGTAAAACACCAAAATCAATATATATAAACATACACACATGCACACACACATATATACATACATATATGTGTTTAAAAAATCATAGTAGTTGAACGGGACTTCATTATATGAGCGAATACCACGGGAAAATGACAGGCAGAATGTCAGTACCTAGCGCTTTCTCCTGTCAGGCTTATATATATATATATATATATATATATATATATATATATATATATATATATATATATATATATATATATTATATATGTATGTATGTATGAGTATATGTGTGTGTGTGATCTTTGAATTTTCTCTTTATCTATCTGTCTCCATTTTGTCCAGAGAGATCGTTACGAAAGTATGTCAATTATAAACAAATTTTCTAGCAATTACATTCCTTCCCATAAATAAACAAATATTTCCCCTTGTTTTCGGTTTTAATTTTCCCAGACCTAATTTATATTAACAATTTTTATGCAAAGATGATCAGGAAGAGTGAGGACTTCCACAGGAAAATGAAAAAGAGTATTTGATATAAACGACAAGCATTTATATCAATCAACAATATGGTGGAAAACTGTAAATAACAATAAAGCGTTCGAATTCATTTTCATGATTGTTAGACCTTATTTTCAATCAAATGGAGTTGAAAGTAGTGGTGTGCTTTTACAATTACCCTAGTAGCGATTAGGCGAAGCTATTATCGTTACGAAACAGTGAAATGAACAGATGCATGCTCGAAGAGCCTGTCTTATACTCAATGAAGATAATGATTGCACAGGTAATGTCTCATTACTGTAAGTCATCGTTGTCATGCAGAAAACTCTAGTATCCTTTCTGCCACAAAAGTAATGAAACTGGAACCAATTTATATTTTTCCCACTTTCATTTAAGTGTTAGTATTGTCATTGCATCTCAAGTGGTGTACTGTAAGCAATCCTAAAGTGTGTTTGCAGCGTCCCCTCTACCCACTCTTCAGCCTTTTACTTCACCTCCGTTCCAACTTCCTTTTTTCTCTCTTACTGTCCAGCCTCTCGAATTATTATAACAATTTTCATCCAGTTCCACCTTTAGATCTATGTATGCCACCTCATTCCTTTTCTTGAGCTGTTTAACTTGGTGGGCAGCCACTCCAACATCCTCTTTTCATTATCTTAAGCCCTGAATGGCCAATAGTATCCCAGTGTCGGGCTTGACCCCAAAATCTCATAAAATTAAATAAAATCAGTTTCAGTTTTATTCATTTTTTAAAGTAGGTATAACTGACCAGGTTTTATGAGACATTGTTGATAAGCCAGTGACGTTTTCATCATAATTATGACCCAGCATAGTCGCCTAGCTATCAGGAGCCTAACAGACTTTACAGTTGAACAGAGACACGACTAGACCTAGTGGACGTACCTAGAGCGTTCATTCTAGTCCTGGAATCTAATCTGTGACTATATTTCTATGGAGGAAGCCCCCTTATACCAAGGTCTAGTGAATATTTCCTAATGCTATATCAAACAAGCGAAGCATCACATCTAAGGCAGAATAGCTCCATAGTGACTCCATTTCAAAACATAGCAGGTTCCTTACACATTAAAGAATTCGGGCCTTCCTGATATTAAATTCTTTAGCGGGGTAAAAGTGTTTTATGAACGCTGTTGCTTCCAAGTTTTAGCCTTAGAACGCATTCTAGAATAATGGCTTCCTAGATTAAAGACTGAAAAAAAATATATTTTTCTAAAACAATTTGACCGATACATGTAATTACGAGATTTCTTTCGTGATGTTAGCTATTTGATCATTTTAATCTTAGATTTATTACCTAATCATCTTTTCAACGCTGTCATTCAAGAATAATTCCCCAGTCATTTCACTCATCATTGTAGCAAAATAATAGCTAAGTTCGGTTGTCATCCTAACCGCAAAACATTTCCCAGCGAAACTTTTATTCGCAGCTTTCGAATATCCTAAATCGTAATGGCTTTATTTAGCTCAGTCCCGAAGAAAACGAAAAACGAGAGGCGGGAGGGAGAGAAAAAGGAAGAACAGGTCTTTTGAATTTACGATAGACCTGCCTTCAAAAAGAGGGGAAATTTACAGAGCCTCGAAAAACAGAAGATTTGCAGAATAGAGAAAGAGGCAGTGGTTATTTTTATTTCAGCTTTTCTTATTATTTCAGTTTTTTATAATATTTCATTATTCATGTTTTCATTCATAATGGGTGATGTGAAGGATTTTACTAAGCCATCTTATTGGCGGATTATCTTTCTCATTAAGGTCAACGGTACAGTGGCCAAAACAGTGTCTATAGCAAAGAGAAAATAAAGCCCTCTTGCGGCGAACGGAGGAAGTTCTGGCATAAGAGTCGGTTTATTGATCAGACGTATTGCCATTAATTAACTCTTAACGACGACTGTTGTGGCATTCACCAGAATATCGACCGAGGAGACGGTAATTCGTCCTTCCAGCAGACATCTAAGATAAGCGCCTAGATACCTGAATAGGGATTCAAGATTTAGCATCAAATAGGGCACTACTTGGCTGAAAAAAACGTGGATCTGGGAAAACACCCCGGGAAGACCTACAGTTTCGTATTTATGTAACAGAACCCAATATACAATCCAGGATTACATTCATGTACACCTGATAGCCAGGTTACTGATGTGTAGTTTAAGATATAATTCATTCTTTTAATCAAGTCGAAGCAGATGTCAGAAACTCACCACATGTAACAAGACGCAAGCAGAACTGGAAAGCAATTCATGCAACTGGCTGGGCAATAATCCATATAATAACGACCATCTGTTATACTATAACCGCCACTAGTATAATAACCCTCCGGTCAGACCCAAGAACACGGTGAAATAGAAATAGAAACAAATCTTATACGTCACTTTCCAGGCAAGTCACTCGGAGTCACCACTCTGACCCTCTCCACCAACCATCATAAGTTGTGGGCAAAGGCTATTCATCACGTGTAACGTGACCCAGCTCTTTTGGGTAAGGAAAGGTAAGGTTATTGATGGGAGGACAGTACGTTAGGACAGAATAATGATGGGTGCGTGTGTGCCAGGCTAGGAAATATCCAGGTATACAATTTTGAACTCGATTTCCTGTCACCACTTTCGCCTACCTGGCATAGTGTTCTTATTCTTAATGTGTCTTGGTATTGTCTACAAATTGCTAATGGAAACTATGTGTTGACGGTTGCTTATGAGAGGGATAATATCTAGAGCAAAAGATCTCTCGATGTATTTTGAATCTGTTTCAGTAATGTATGCACATTGATTATTCTTGTCTGTTCATTTTAATGCATGTAGTCGTATAAGCAGTATCATTATTGCTTGTTGCTTCGTTCCATAGATGTTCGCTATGTTCACTACACTGTGGTATTGTTCAGTAATTTCCAACAGTCCCTTTAATGTAAGCTGATTTGCATTAATTACTAGGTAAGAATCAAATTGATCATTTGCTCATTACTCCAGTGTGTGAAGGCATTAACCCATAATTTGTGTTCATACGGGTTATTATCAGCCTTTCATTCGCCTCATTACTGCATTATTCCCATAATTGCCAATAATAGACTGATCTCCTGGGTATCAAGTTCAATAAGGTTTGAGAGTGAGGTAAGTATACGTTAAGTATACAAGTTAGAACTATGATTAATTTTTTTGCAATCTATTTTAATGTGTCTGTGTGTGTGTGCAATGATACTCGTGGTTTAATTTTTCTGAAAAGTTTCTATAAGCTTTAGAAAGCAGTGTAGATGCAATACAGTATTTCGGAACTGGTATCTGCAAAGAATTGTGTAGGAAATTGTCATAGATTAATAGTGTATAACTGAGAAGTTCCTGTGCATTATTGGTCTTTATTTGTAACAAACTCCCTAAAACAAGGTGCTGGTCTCCGTGGGGTATTTGACTTTCATCATCATCATCATCAACATCACCTTCATCATCATTAGCTTTATCACCATTCTCACAACTTCCAAAGGCACGTGGCGCAAAAGGGCTACGTGAAGTCAAAGTTCGTGTCTTTCCTGTGCTTCACCCGTTACAAAAAAAAAAATAAATAAATAAATAAATAATATTGTACAGCAAATCAAGGTTACTCCATAAGTTATATAATAATAGGAAAAATCCCC
>NC_061094.1:49871729-49874229 GCF_015104395.2 Macrobrachium nipponense
TGAATACAGGTAAAACTATCTGTTTCATTCTTAACGCAACCAATCTGAGAAATAAACAAAAAATGAAAAAATAAATGTAATTTTTTTTTTAAATTCAAACATATTTAGCAGATCCGGTGACATTACCAAAAGGCTGAAAATGAAACGTCAGACAAAAAATGAATAATTAATAAAAACAACAAATAGGAATGAAAAGTCACTTTACTGGGAAGCAAGAAATCCTATGTTAATGAACCTAAGTGGGACTTTTTTCTTCATAAAACATTAACGTTGAAATTATACGAAGAGTAATGTAAAGCAATTTTCGTTTCTGTCCCGTCACTGTAAACAAGAATTCGGAATTTTCACCCATTTGGGCCGAACATCTCTTTCCACTTCCACTCAGGGATTCCGATTTTTTTTCTTTTTCTCTTTTTTTAGTGGACTTGAAGTTTGCTCAAAAATGAAACAGTTAATTAGATTCCATGAGCAGATAAAAAAAAGTAAAAAAAAAAAGTTTTATGTTCAGTTAATTAAAAGCCCGTGATTTTGCAATTTTATGTCCCGGTCCTCAGAAATTTTTAATTCGCCAACTTTCATATTTGGAATTCTGTTTGCGAATAACCGCCGCATGACTAATACGGCATTTAAGAGTTGTATGACCTTGCTTTTACATCTAAATCTTGTTCAACACCTTGCTCTTCAAAATATTTATCATTATATAAAAATAATATGACGAAGACTATCTTACATCCTGAGCTTGTTGACCAACCTGTTCTTGAGAATATTTCTCATTGTCTAACCTTAATTCATTGTAGCACCTGATATGACGAAAGCCATCGAGGTAACTTACCTCCAAAAGAATAAATTTCTACATTGTACTTCCATAGAAAGTGCATTCATATCAAATTAATCTTTCGCTTGTGGACGAACAACAAATAATGAAATCCATGAAGTAAAGAAATACGAAAATAGTTGACGGATTATGATTTTAGGTATCTCCGAAACGAAAAGATAACTGTTGGTCGATAAACGAGGGAATATTCTAGAAAGCTGCAGAGGAAAATAAAAGCAGATTCGGAGAAACAGTCCTGGAACCCTGACATCAAGATGAGATGATGTGTTGGTTTAACAGAATACGGAATTTTGTTGGTTTGGGAGACATACCTGAATTATTATTAACGCAAATTATTTAGGTAGACGTAAAGTATGGATACTAGATGAGTCAGTGAATAAGTAAATAGCTTTCCGGCTAATTTTTCTCTGATGTCAAAATTAAATAAGGTTCCAAACTAATATAAATTCTTCAAACATGTACAACTGAGAGGAACTAATAAAAAAAATAGTTCCTGAGACACAGAATGCCAATGAATGATACTTCCAGCCCAAGTGCCTCTGCTTCCATCCAAACCTTAGGAAAGGAGCAGATGATACGCCGTCGATTGCAACAGAAGTAAAGTTCCCATAAGAGAAACCTGGATCATATTTCCTGGACAAGGAATTGAAAAGATGGGTCATGTGAAAAGCCTTGATCTAACACAAGCAGAATGAGACCTAGAAAAGTGAGACCTTTTCTCGAAAGACTCAATGAACACGGATCTTGAATAGAACGTTGAAAGCAGTAAAATAATTCAGTCTTTGAAATAAATGGAAAGAATTCATACAAACCGAGCAATCTCTGAACTATTCATTACCAACGATATTTTACAAACTGAATAAAGGCAATATGCGTATATATATATATATATATATATATATATATATATATATATATATATATATATATATATATATATATATATATATGTGTGTGTGTGTGTGTGTGTGTGTGTGTGTGTGTGTGTGTGTGTGTGTGTAAATACTTCTTCTGATAAAAAAGGATACGTCTCAAATATAAAAGGCCCATTAAAACACTCTGGTTTGAAGCTAATGACTATATTTCGGTGGACCAACTTCCACCCTTATCAAGTAGTGAATGACAGAATAAGTTACATTTGCAAAAATAGTGGGAGATATGCCCTTAAGTGATCTCTGGGGTCACCGCAAGCCGACGTTAGTTCTGTAATTGTCTTAATCCGCTTCACCATTGCCTTAAGGAAGATATCTATATGGTCAGAGTCCCAGGCTCCATTGGAAAGGTTGATGTATTAGCTTGTTATATATATATATATATATATATATATATATATATATATATATATATAGATATATATATATATATATATATATATATATATATATATATATATATATATATATATATATATATATATATATATATATATATAGACAAAAGGCAGTACGAATAGTGGTAAAGTAAAAGGCTAAGAAGTGGGTGTAGCTAGAGGCAGATGTGATGCCATTAATACTATGAAGACCACGCTCCTCTGCTACATCTACATTTAGCCACCAAGGTCGGCAGCTATCGCAAATTACCCTAATTTAAGCACTCTCCCGTCCATTCGTTCTATCTGAAAGAGACTAAAGAACCCACGCTGGCATAAAGCCAGGCTAATCTCAA
>NC_061094.1:49879229-49899229 GCF_015104395.2 Macrobrachium nipponense
TGAAAATGCGCTAAAGTTTCTTCCGTGTAATCGAGTTTTCCGTGGCCCATGAAGCTTGCCAGACGCAAGATTATGCCTCAATTTAACCTAAAACAAAATAAAAACTATTGAGGCTAGAGGGCTACAATTTGGCATGTTTGATGATTGGAGTGTGGATGATCAACACATCAATTTGCAGCCCTCTATCCTCAGTAGTTTAAGATCTGAGGGCAGACAGGAAAAGTGCGGACGGACAGACAACGCCATCTCAATGGTTTTCGTTTACAGAAAACTAAAAGGAAGACTTTCAAAATAAAAAAATTAGATCACGGAGGTGCAAGATAAAATGAATCATGATTAGAGGTCTTTAACGCTCGTGACATAATGGCGAGAACCATAGACTGTGTAGGAAAATGGCCTGGTTTTCAAGCTGATCTTTTTAAAGAAATTAAGAAAGCTGAGTGCGACAGGAAATAAAGGTTCTGAGACCAGTTGGAGCTAGACTGCGAAATATACCCCATATATATATATATATATATATATATATATATATATACTATATATATATATATATATATATATATTATATATGTGTGTGTGGGGGGTGTTGTGTGTGTGTGTGTGGTATATTATATATATATATATATATATATATATATATATATATATATATATATATTATATATATATATATATATATATTATAAGTAAAGTATATCCTAGTTTAACCGACCACTGAGCTGATTAACAGCTCCTAGGGCTGGCCCGAAGGATTAGATATTTTTACGTGGTTAGGAACCAATTGGTCACCCGGCAACGGAACCTACAGCTTATTGTGGGATCCGAACCACATTATGTCGAGAATAAATTTCTCTGGTTCCTCGTTGGCCGAGCCGAGAATCGAACTTCGGAATATATGTGTTGTGTTTTATAACCAAACGTGTGTGTAGTATATATATATATATATATATATATATATATGATATATATATATATATATATATATATATATATATAGAGAGAGAGAGAGAGAGAGAGAGAGAGAGAGAACAGCGAGAGACAGAGAGAGAGACAGAGAGAGAGAGAGAGAGATTCTGTAACATTAGTTTAGCTTCTTTACAATTCCTTCGGACATCGTCTTCATAGATATCGTATCACAAAATATCATCCATACGCTCATACCTCGCTTTAAATTCTACCACATCTTGCAACTTTGCAACAAAAGACGTAACTAAAAACTAACAAAACTATGAATAAATATGAAAAGGTAAGATTATATATATCTTTAAGAATACTCTTCATATAGAACTTTGGACAGACAACAAAATGTATTACTTCCTCATTCCTGCAATCGGAAAAATACAAACAAAGTCGGCCCTCTAAGATTTCAGTGCTAAAGAGACCTAACAACTATTATAGCAATTACTGTGCTGCCATAAGAGACATGATTTAGTTGTTACAGACCTTTCTGGATTTTTCCAACGGAACTCTTCCTCTCCTATATATTCTTTCGAGCGAGGTCTAACTTAGCAATGGTTAAAAAATTCTATACATATTAAAGTTCTATACTTTTTAAAAATAACCATTCCAAAATCTATAAAGATATATATATATATATTATATATATATATATATATAATATATATATATATATATATATATAGATATACATATATGTATGTGTTTATATGTCACTTAATAGCATGTGATAATATATCCTGGTAAGGCCACATAAAAAATTCGAGAAAAAGAAAGTACTTCTTTCTCTTACTATTATTCCTGTGGTCTCACCTGATTCTATAATATATATATATGTGTGTGTGTGTGTGTGTGTGTGTGTATGTGTGTGTGTGTGTGTGTGTATAGATTGACAGTATTCCCAGCAGGCAAAGAATCTTCATAACGAAACACAATAGCTTCGCTGTCCCTAACAGAACATTATGACTGGCTCGAAGCCATATGATATTCCCGCAAAACCAGCTCGTTACTTTCATTTCCAAACACTTTATGCTTTTATTTCTAACTTTCGCTCTCACACATTTGGGATATCAACTTTTGATTTCTATTACTTGTAACTTATTGGTTATATTTATACCTCTCTCTGGAATGTAGGTCATCTGCATGTTTCTTTTATGCTTAAAGAGCATAAACAGTTTGTCAAAATTTCACTTTTGCATTGTTTGGGTGTTTACTACACATTTATTTCCTGGATACAGTTTTGCTTTTTAGCTGTAGATGCTTACTTTGTTTACACTTCCATTAGGACAGCATAGTTCAACACCTTCGTATCCTTTTCTGTTTCACCACTATTTACATAATTAACCCATGATAGATCATTATTCAATCCATGGACAACACTCAGTACCCTCTAACAACAGGATGAATATTTACACAAAACAAAACTCGTATTTCTTTATACAACCCGCCATCTAGGTAGCTCTTAGTCTTTATACACACACAACAACGTTGTCGAATAATATAACGTAACTGATTTTCAGCAGATGAAAAGGAGTTATTAAACTAATATTTTCATCTCCATAACCATTTATCTTTATCAGGCATAAGTATGAACTTCCGGTGAGGTTCATAAACGGCCAAAAAATCTCCCGTATAACAAATTGTGCTCCGGAACACCTTGATATATATTCTTTTAAATATCTAAAAATTATATATATGCTATATACAAGAGCCTCGTTTAAGTACATGTTTTCTTAGAAATAAACATCTGTTTTGCATCACAGCTGGCAAAGTATTATCGGGTTAGGGTAGAGAGATAGAGAGAGAGAGAGCGAAAGAGGGAGAGAGAGTAGCGGCAAGGAAACCTGATGGCATCATCTGTCCTTGTCAGTCAGTCAGTACCGATATATGACACATGTTAGTGAGGACGTGTTAAAGTTCATATAAGAAGGCAATATGTTTCGCCAAACTGCTTCAAACCGCGTCGTGGTTCCCCGCCTTATATAGATTTCATAAAAGGTAATAGCCGTTAGAGACAATTTATTGGCCATTTAACAAAAAATACCGAGCCTGAGCCACTGTGCGTGGGCCTATATCATTTGCATAATGATACCACTGACCAAAAGATACTGAATGATTCATCTAGAAATTTCTCCTTTGTTTTTTTTTTTTGTTTTGTTTTTTTGTTTTTTTTCACTTATTACTGTTTGTCTGTCTATCTATTCAACTACTCGAAAGCGATTCGATGCTGTTCTTCTGTGTGCCTGTCTGTTCAACTATTCGAAAGCGATCCGATAATATTCTTTGCCTGTTCTGTCCCGCTGTGTCTGTAGGTCTGTCTGCCTGTCTGTTCAACTATTCGACAGCGATCCGATACTATTCTTTGCCTGTTCTTCTGTCTGTCTGTCTGTCTGTCGGTCTTGTCTGTCTGTTCAACTATTCGATAGCGATCCGAAACTATTCTTTTCCTATTTTTCTGTCTGTCTGTCTGTCCAAATATTCGACAGTGATCCGATACTATTCTTTGACTGTTCCTCTGTCCATCTGTCTGTCTGTCTGTCGAAATATTCGACAGAGATCTGATACTGTTCTTTGACTGTTCCCTTATCCGTCTGTCTATCAGTCTGTCAAAATATTCGACAGCAATCTGAACTATTCTTTGCCTGTTCCCCTGTACGTCTGTCTGTCGGTTTGTCTTTGACTGTTCCCTTATCCGTCTGTCTGCCTATCTGTCCAAATATTCGACAGCGATCCGATACTGTTCTTCGCATGTTCGCCTGTTTGTCTGTCTGTTTTTTTTTAAATATTCGACAGTGACTCCGTAATGTATCTCGCCTGTGCGTCTGTCTGTCTGTGTGCTTTCCCGAAACATTCAACAGCGATCCAGTCTCTCCATTTATTTTTTTCCTGATATTTGACAGCGATCCGATACTGGTAAACGAGAAGCGAGAGAGAGAGAGAGAGAGAGAGAGAGTTGCGCTTGCGGGAATAATTAGCGGATAGGTTTCGCAAAACCACTGCTTTTATTTCCACCTCATTTCGACGCCTTTTTCTCCCGCCCAAAAAAGGTGAAGAAATCATTTCCAGAGACTGGCCAGGATTATTTATTTAGCAGTCAACACGACGCGAACACGGCAGACTTTACTTAGTTAAATCGTATTATCATATTTATTTTCCGCACATGCAGCCAACTAATTAACAGAACACAAAGTGGACTTTTAGCATCGGTTTGTAGACCTGGTAAAATAAGTCTCTCTCTCTCTCTCTCTCTCTCTCTCTCTCTCTCTCTCTCTCTCTCTCTCTCTCTCTGGCACTGTTTTTGTGCAGCCAGCCTGCAAAAGCAATAAACTGTCAAGATCGTGAAATGAAGGGAGGTGGCATGGACTTGTTTGTGAAACCCTGATTATAATTAGGGGTTTTATTAAGAAATTCCTTTTTATTTTAAAATCGAAAGTTATTTAATACGACAGACAATGACTGCGTCAGCAAAGTTAAAGCAACCTTCGGTTTAGCCAAAACAATGGGTGGTCGACCACCAAGAAAGGCAAAGTGCCTTTGGCATGAAAATCCGGAAGAGTAAATAAAACCTTTTTGAATCACCCTTCTCCTCGAAATAACCCCCCCCCCCCCCACGCCGACCCCCAGTCCAGCCCCTGCCCACCCCCGACCCAAAACCAACTAATAAGAAGAAAAGGGTGGCAGGGTTTTTTTTTTCTTTCTTTCTTTTAATGACCTGTCATAAGAATAATACCGTTCGAAAGTACTCTTGCTTCTCTTCGTATTTTGATTTTAATGGCGCCATAAACTTACTTTTTGCCAGACCAAAGCATGTATGAGACGCTTTGGTGTTAAGTATGTTGGCATAACGTATAAATGTGTTGTGATCTCCTCTGAATCTTATGTTTTACAATGGCGCCTTCGATTATGTCAATCTTGCTTCCTCTGAATCTTATGTTTTACAATGGCGCCTGCATTTATGTCCAATATTGCTTTTTGAGGAGAGATGACTCTTAACGAGCATATATGCGAAAAGGGAGTTGGAATCCCAATGATCGAATTGGATATAAATCAGACGAAAATTTAATACATTTCTGGATGCAACATTTGCAGTTGCTGGCTTCAAAACAGAGAGAAGTCTGACGATTGAAGTGAGAGACACAACAGATTTTCCCCCCATATCTAAAAAAACAAAATAATTAAGAAAAGAAAAAAGTTGAACAATGGTGGATGCAACCCAGAACCCCACACTATAAATATCACCCAGTTGAATAGGATGACAGAGATAGAAAAAGAATTACAATAATGATAATAATAAAAATTTATTTTATTTTATTTTCCACACAAAAATATAGAGTAAGATCTGAGGTGCAAAATCTGTAGCCTTTCAATTTAAAATGCTCTTGGGTAAGAGAATAACATTACTGAGAGTTTGAAATACTTTAAGCTCTGCAGCTTCAAGGAGGGATGCGATTAGTATGAGTAAAAAAATCTTTTGAATTAGCAGCAGTTCTTAAAGTTAAAGCTTTAAAATCTTTTCAGGAGCGAAGCTTTCCACTCTCCTTAGATTAAGGGCGTAAGTGGACGAGGTTCTTTTTCTGATTGAGTATTCAAATGGGGGGACTACTTTTAAATACATATAGTACTTTTTGAGTTATACGTAATTGTGAAAAGATGAAGTGTTCGTAGCCTTAGGACATATACTCACGTAATACTTTCTCTCTCTCTCTCTCTCTCCTCTCTCTCTCTCTCTCTCTCTCTTCCAGGGCAATACTCATGAGGCTCCGTGTATATACTGTATATATATATACATATATATATATATAATATAGATATATATATATAAATATATATATATATATATATATGTAGTATATATATATGTATATTATATATATATATATATATATATATATATATATATATATATATATATATATACATGTGTGTGTACACTTGTACATGAATCACGGTGATGTGACAAAAATTCATATATATATATATATATATATATATATATATATATATATATATATATACATGTGTGTGTAATATATATATATAGATATATATATATATATATGAATATATATATATATACATATATATGTGTGTGCGTGTAATAGATATATTATATACTATATTATTATATATATATATTATATATTATATATATATAATAGATATAAAGATTTTACACAACATTCGGTTTCTTTTGTTTTGATTAGTAATAAATCAAAGTACTTTTGTGATACCGAGACAGAGAGAGAGAGAGAGAGAGAGAGAGAGAGAGAGAAAGACGGGGGATGTAGTTGGGGAGGGGGGTGGGAAAGAGACTCGCCCTAAGAAAGAATCGCGTGATACTCAACATTTCCATTTGCGGCGTCTCTTTGATGCCATATGATATTTTGTTGGAGCTTTCACCTCGTCCACTTTTATTCCATCCTCAGAACATCCATTTAACAACACACGCGCACACACACACACCACACACACACAAAAACTTTTATTACGTTGTAGAGACTACACCTAGCAAAGAATTTCACACCTTCCTAGCATTTGTGTGTATGTGTGTGTGTGTGTGTGTGTGTGTGTGTGTACCCCGAGGCAATTTTTTTTTTCATGATCAGATTAATTCCGGTAAAATTTAACCAGAGGAGGAATAAGAAAAAAGATTAGAGAAATGAAACGCGGCAGGAGGAAATAAGATTGCATGAGATTGCTGGTGAGATTGCCAGGTCATGGCTGTGACATAGCAAATGAGCATCTTATACTGATGCGCAAGATTTGTCTTGAGAACATAAGAGAGAATTTGCTGGGACATTGGTGGAATAAATGATTGGTCCTTTGTATAAAGGGAAAGCCAGAAAATGGTCTTAGCGCCTTTGCGAGTTACTGAATGTGAGCGAAATATAAAATGGAGATTAGAGTGAATTTGGAGTGAACGTCCTGATGTAAATTTGATGGAAATTTCAAAAGATGAAAACTGGAAAGACTCCATGACACCAGCGGATTGCGGGGTGGGGTGGGGTGAGAGTTTCCTGGGAACATCCCTCTATACCACCCCTTCATGAAAAATAATGACAAAATAACAATACTGACGAATTAGGTAATGATAACATGAATGAGAAATATAAAAATGTAAAAAAACTTACAAATCTTTTAAAGAAATAATATTAAACATTTGAGAAAGAAATACTAATAACAATAATAATTATAATAACAGTTATCTATATATACACATAGCTATATATATATATATATATATATATATATATATATATATATATATATATATATATATATATATATATAGGTATGTATAATATGAGAACTGGTGGCCCCACCCCGCCAATGAAATTTTTCTGGATTCGCTAGTGCTCAAGGACCTGGAAGCTTACAACTGATATGCAATAGAATGGTAATGTCACGTTTACTTCAATTGGATTCAAAGGAATGGATTAGAAGAAGAGGGGAGTGTGTTCCTTTCTTTGTGTGATAGATAATACTAGAGATGTGACATTTCATACCGTACTTGGCATACGTATAGCAGGGTTTGGAGAAATAAAAACATTTACCAGAATGTTTGCTAGGGTCTGAACTGTGTTGGTTATAGTTAAGAAATGTATATAGAAAGAAATTCCGCAGTAATGTGAAATTGCTAAATCTTATATATTAGGACAGTGAAGTTTCGCTAGATATATATATTTTTCTAGACCATACGAATAATTGTGGAACTTCCTTCTCTATGACAGGAGTGCGGCGCTGCATCCGATGTTTTTGGACAAGGAAGGTGTTGGAATTAATTCAAGTATTTATAACAAATGGGGTGTGAGATTTGTTATGGAGAGTGGGAATAATTGCATGTGGTTTAAAAGGACCTACAAATATTTGATAGACCTGACTAAGATGAAAACAGAAGAGTCGATAATGGAAGATGCTGGTGATTTTTACTGTCTTTACCCTTTTGGTTTTTACATAGTGCATAATGCACGTGCTTTAGAATAAGTGAATGTAAGTCTGATCGGTCTGAATTATTTGTGAGTAACACTAGGAAACATTGCTTGCAAACAATGTTTCCTGTCCAGATTTCAGTTGTCGTCAGGATACTTGACGGAGCAGTAGCCTCTATATTCTACTTGGCTATTTTAATGCACTCGAGGAGGGATAAGAGAAAGAAAAAGCCTACCTTTGATGGCGTGGAGATTCAATTACGGTTCTATTCTTTTCCCTTTTCTTTATCGGTGTCCGATGAATACCATTTAAAGGGAGGAATGGGGATTTAATGATGCATGCATTTTTTTCTTCAAAATCTCAATAATACATTTGATTGGGAGGTAATTTATTCACATCGGCATATTCGCTCCATCTTCCTTCTCTGTGCTCCCCCCAAACCCCGACCCCAAAACGTCCCAGGATGCACCGACCTCCCTTTACCACCTTCTATCGCATGAAAGCAGCGATAGATAGATAACGGTTATTTCAAAAATTTCCCTCACCAACAAACGAAGCCCAAATATGTTTACAAAAGATTTTCTGCCCAGAATAACTTTTTCTTTCATTTCCCACAATATTTGCGTAAACTCGTGTTACACCCTGTATATACACATGCACATACATACATACATACATACATACATACATACATACATACATACATACATACATACATATATAAATTATATATATAAGCATATACATACATTGTACATGTGTATATATACATATATGCATGTATTACGTATATATATGTATATATAAACATAGACATACATTATAAAAATGTATATGTAAATATACACAAAGAAACAATAAATGTTTTTCATTCTGGATGGGAAACAAATATACAGTAAAAATTGTTTGCAAACAATGTTTGCAAACAATGTTTCCTAGTGTGGACAGCCCTTTATGCTTCAAGGACTTTCCAATACTGTATTGATGGACAGATAAGGGATATGAGAATAAGACCAGAGACAGAACTACATTTTTTTTAGATAACGAAGGCTTTATAAGAGTGTGGAATGATTGATGTTTGCACACGAAAGACTGTTGACAGCTGATTGTGAAGGAAAACTGCGGAGTCGGGGGAAAGACTGTGATCATATTAGGAAAACGAAAATTGAAAGTACATTTTTGCAATAGAATAGTTACTAAAACACATAGAAACAAGAACACCGACCAAATGAGGACAAGAGTTGGGATGCAAAATACAAGTGTTTTGCCAATTCTCCTTTATGGAAGTAAAATGTAGAAGTTCAATATGAATTCAAAAATAGAACTTTAAATGCATAAATGCCTTGACTTGTGAGGTCTTATGATAAAAGCTGAAAAGCTGAGAAAAATGATTCGACAGAAAGACCTTTATATTAAGAAAGAGTAAAACTTACTGTAAGCTGCAGACGACTATACTCGTTTTTTTTCCATCTGTCCATCCGCCTGTGGTGTTTGCGCATGGTAACACTGCGTCCCGGGCTTTAAATAATATCCTATTTCAAATATCAACGGTGTAATTCGCATACAATAAATTATTAAAATACCTTTCAGTTGCAAATGTACACCAAGATAGCCTTTTATTTACCTGAAACTTACACATAGCGTAACTATTTAAAGCCCAGGACGCAGTGTTACCATGCGAAAACACCACAGGCGAATGGACAGATGGGGTGTAATGGTTGGCAGATGTATTACCTTTCTTTATTTTGGTGTTGGTGTTTGAGGGCTTCTTGTGATGCCTGATTAGTAGCTAGATATTATGATTGAGAATATTTTCCTTTTTATGGACAAAATATTTTATAATGTATTGGTGAAATGAGTTATTGTTATAGATTAAAAACCACTGTTTTGTGCAAAATAAATGTAAATATGGCATTACAACATATGTAATGCATTTTGGTCAATAAGAATAGTAATAAGAATATAATAATAATAATAATAATAATAATAATAATAATAATAATAATAATAATAATAATAGGTGTGTGAAGAATCTAATTACTTGGAAGTTTTCATCTGGAGTGAAGTTGTTGTAAAAGGAACTGCTTATTTTATATATATATATATATATATATATATATATATATATATATATATATATATATATATATATATATATATATGTATATATATATATATATATATATATATATATATATATATATAGATATGATATATGAGAGAGAGAGAGAGAGAGAGAGAGAGAGAGAGATACTATATTTAAACAGCTTCCAAGCAATATACAATTTTTTCAGCAACCAAAAAAACCCCTATAGCGCCTCAGTGGCGTGATCGATATGGTCTTGTCCTGCCACCTCGGTGGCCGTGAGTTCAATTCTCGGGCATTCCATTCCATCAGAGATGTGTATTTCGGGTAATAGAAGTTCACTCTTGACGTGGTTCGGAAATCACGTAAAGCCGTTGGTCCCGTTGCTGAATAACCACTGGTTCCATGCAACGTAAAAACACCATGCAAACAAACAAAAAAGCCTGTAGATGTGGATCAGGAGATACATTTGAAAGCCATTTCCACGAAAGAACTCAATAGCGAATCTTTGAAATACCATATCCAAGGTCCTTTAAATGACCATATCCATGAAGTTGGAGTCTCATGAAGCTTTCCGTATACTTGGGTTGAACAAACTTCACTTTCTTATACATCCTCTATTTCCGCAGAATTATGGGTAGCCTGGAGCGTTCGCATTCATGTATGAGAGCAGAGATGGAGGAGGAGGAGGAAGAGGAGGAGGAGGAGGAGGAGGCGGAGGCATGAATAGCACTGGATACACAATACTAGAAGTTAGTGATTGCAATGGTCATAAAAATAGTAATAAATATAAAGAAGGGCAGTTATTGAGTGGTATGATATTATATATATACATATATATATATATATATATTTATATATATATATAATATATATATATATATATATATATATATATGTATATATATATATATATATATATATATATATATATTATATATATATATATATACATCTATATATGTAGATATATGTATATATATGTATGTATGCATGTATATATATATATATATATATATATATATATATATATATTATATATATATATGTATATATATATATATATATATATATATATATATATATATATATATATATGAAACCCGTCCTAATATTTCATATACCAAATTCTTCTACCGATTTTGTCATACCCTCCTTATACTAGAAGCAATAATTCAAGTGACCATACCAGGTCTAGTACGCATTAGTTGTCACATGTATTCTCTCCAGTGCCTAGTGACCTCTGACTTTCCAAACATTCCCTAGAGGCGTTTTTTGTTGAAATCTAAGAAAGCCGAAAAAGACGGTCGTAATGAGATTTCGGAGATGAATGTTGTGCGCTCACGTCTGTTTTCCGTTACCATATTTCACGTTCTTTCTTAAGCGACTTCAGAACGCAAGTAAGTGACGTGTTGGCAGCAATATGAAAGTATCTCCGGCGGTTATGAAGTCGTCTGAGGTACTTGTTTACTTGTTTGGTTTTATGTACAGCCCTCCACAGGGTTGATTCACCTCTCTGGCGGGCCCTTGTACGTTTTCAAAACAAGTTGCTTCTTATATTTTATAATTGTTTTTAGTGTTTCTCATCAGTACCGTATCTCCCGTTATTTTAGTCTCATTCTGGATGATAATAGAAGCAAAATTTGGCTTTCCATAAGTATTGCCAGATACTCGACAATATTTGGATACTCGACAATACTTAGAAATAATGTTAATTCAAATTTGAATTAACATTATTTGGAAATAATGTTAATTCAAATTTAGAGTAAATCGTCCGAAGATGAGGAAAAGGGTTTGAGTTTACTTACTAAAATATATGTTGGACTAATGTGTTGGCGATTATCAATGAGATCAGCACTATCTCGAATTTCTTTGTGAAATCTTAAGATTATGGTGCTTTTGCCTGCTTGTGATAATCTTAAGATTTAAAAAGAAAAGAAATTAAAAACGGAAAGTAAATTAAATATGGAAAGAAATTAAGAAACAAAAATAAAGAAAATATAGAAAGAAATTAAGAAAGAAAAGTACAGTAAATATTGAAAGAAAATAAGAAAGAATAAGTGTCATTTCAGAGGTCAAACACGCGATGCTAAATACTCATGAATTTGACAAAAGGGTCCTGGAAACTAAACAACATCAACAATAAATTTTTGGATCATGCTTCTAGACTATGACCTCTCCCGATCGTCTCGGATCAAATGGAAATGCAACGCACTTTGTGTCCCCTTAATTGACTGTCAGAATCTTTTAGTGATTAATAGCTCTCCATTGTACTACCAAAATCGTTACTGCTCGTTAAGCGGGTCTGGAGATACTTCCAGAAATAAAACGCTTTTTCCGTTTCTTCCTTTGTTGTCTGTTCCATATATTATTTAGGCAATACCTGCTCCGAGTATATATATATATATATATATATATATATATATATATATATATATATATATATATATATATATATATATATATATATATATATATATATATATATAGATATATATATATATATATATATAGATTAATAGATATATATATATATATATATATAGATATATAGATATATATATATATATATATATATATATATATAGTATATATATATATATATATATATATATATATATATATATATATATAGATATATAGATATATATATATATTATATATATATATATATACATAACATAACATATCAATATACATGTATTCCCCTCCTTATTCCCTAAACTACACAAACTGGGAACTCTTACCTGTTGCCAACGGTGCCCTGTCTAAGATGTCACGAGGCTTATTAAGACTGCGTAAATATAAAAAATACTATTTATTTCCCAAAGCAATTGGTTATAACAAAGAACAAAATGATTAACAAGTCATAATGGCATAAACACCCAAATCTACCCATAAAGAAACCAGTAAGATAACATTCTACCTTCTACCCCCTTGACTAAGGTTCCACTCCCAAACCCAAAAGTGTCTTATTGATTGTCTCGTAATTGTCAGGTTAGAGAATCCCGTTTCTAATCAACCATGGAGTCGGACCCATCTGGTAATAAAGATAATAGGTATATAGACATCCCCACGCACTCTTTTCAAAGTATTTACGTAAAGAGAGTATTTTCACACCTTCTCTCTTTTTTCCTAAAGGTAACAGTTTTTCTAAGTTTTTATAGAATGGTGTCCTACCTTTTTCGATGGGCGTTTTCTCCCGACACTCGGAGCAACCACTTGACCTTATCTCGATCGCACAAAGAATGCGTCTTCCACAAGTACCCTGAACTAGTAGGCCTGTAATACGCGTACAAACGAATGTACATGCCTCGCAAACGGGGGAACGATCTCTGAGTCAAGTTGCTTGTTCAGCAAATACCTTTTTCTCCAATGTGAACTTGCAGTGTACCACCTCTTGTCTCTAGGCGAGTAGAGCTATGTGACTTTACTATCATATAAAACACTTTAAACATATTATTAGCCATTCCCCCCTCTTTTCACATCCTAGATATATATATAATATATATATATATATATATATATATATATATATATATATGTGTGTGTTGTGGTGTGTGTGTGTGTGTGTGTATAAATGGTTGTGTGTATGACTGTTTGTGTGTTTAATTGTAAGTTTTAGTGCCATAGTATGCATGCAGAGAGAGAGAGAGAGAGAGAGAGAGAGAGAGAGAGAGAGTAAATCATGCAGCTAAGCGGCTAATCGTAGACATTTTCAAGAGGGAAACTTTTTAAGGTATCATCACCTAAGAAGGTCGATAAGATAAAGCTCGTTAGAGATACTTTGCCCGCCAAAGTTCCTTCGGGATTTGCATCACAAAGTTCGCTAATGGAAGCGATACATTTTATGCCACGTAAATCCTTTCGTTTTCTGTAAAATCCCGCATTTACTTCTTACGGGGGGGAGGGGAATGATTCTTTTTAATGGCGGTTATAATCAAGTGTTTTAATTTACCTGAGCCTATCCGTAATACCCTCCAAGAGAAAGGGTAATCAGATAAAAGACTTCCCTTTGTTCCTCTAAGTTCGCCCTCAAATTTCCCGTTTTCTTTGTTTCTCCTTGTCCCACAAAGCACTCTTCCATATTTCCCGTTTTCTTTGTCTCGCTAAGCTGTTTGCAGTCTTTTGGGTAATCCGTTAATGTCGTTTTGAGCTATTTGCCTCTCTGAAGTTTTTCCATCAGTCTTCATGATCGCAAACACTAATGCAAAATAATGCGTTTATTTCTGTTTATTTTTCTAAGATTACATCCTTTTTATAGGTTTGTTACTTTAAGGAGGAATATCCCAGTACGAAAAATGCCAGCACGCTTCTAAGTAATCCTCTTTGTTTAGAAATCCCATCAACAGGGAGAGCGAGAGACAGGCCATCTAGAGCTTATTAAATGTTATATATATTATATATATATATATATATATATATATATATATATATGTATATATATATATATACTACATATATATATATATATATATATATATATATATATATATATATATATATATATATATGATATATAATTTACTGCAACAAACCATTATTATTATTATTATTATTTTATTATTATTATTATTATTATTATTATTAGGGTTATTTTGACACGTATGATATTAACAACGTTATATATATATATATATATATATATATATATATATATATATATATATATATATATATATATATATATATATAAAGTTTTTAATCACACCAATGTCGAAATAACCATACTACGAATGATAATGACAATAATAATGTATAGTCATCAATAGTTTGTTCCAATAACAATAATTCTAAATTGGCATTTATGCTGCATCAGCGCTGTCGAGTAAACCTCAGAAGCACTTTCACAGCTGCCGTATCTTTTAAATTTTCTTTTCACTTTTTTTTCCACAATATACAAAACCTTAACATCACGCAAAGACAAGTTTGCTTCTTCTCAGGGAAAATGAGATGATTGGAGGTTTCATGTTGCGTTGTTTAAGATGGGTGTATGTTTAGGGGGATGGTATACTTAAAGATAAGTTGATATTTCTTATCTGTTGAGATTCTATGTTAGGGGCGCTTACTTTTATTTGTTTAGAAGTTCGTTTTAGTGTCTATCAGGCTGAAAACCCTTTTGTTATGTCTCTCACCTGCTTTTACAATACCGAGAACCTTTTTGCTAGCTCGCTGGGAAGTTGAAGCGTATATGTATCTCTGTCTATTATTAAAAACGGACCTGATAACCATAATAATAATATGATTATTTTAGCTGTTTCAGGGGAAACGAAAGTTGTCCATGTGTACTGAGGGAAAATTCAAAAGTCCGTCTCATCAATGTCCTTACCATCTTCATTACCATATTTGCGACCACCGAAAAATCCTATTCGCTCAGAAGGAGGTTTCCCCCGTGCATAGCGTTGAGCCGCTAAGAGGCTGAGAAGGATTAAAAGATTTTGAAAAATCAGTTGAGTGCCAATTAAAGCAATAAAAAGGACTCATTATTTAAGTCCCAGCCAGTTCCACGTGGCTTTAATCCTTATTGGCTCTTCGCCTTAACTCATAAGGGGATTCAGGAAAAGGATTTTGTCATTAGATAAGCATTTAAAATTCTAAAAGCATTAGACTTTCTCACTTTCTCGTTATTAGTATTTGTGATATTCTGGAACTTCTGATAATATCGGCTATTATAACTGGAAAAAATAGAATAAACAAACTCTGCTTGTGAAAATTTAAGCGATGAGTGAAAAGAACATAAGAAATAATTTAGTTTACCACTCTGCTAATGACAGTGAAGCGTTCTCTGAGAATATTTTATTTCTGCCTTTTGGATCATTTGTATCAGATAAGGATATGACATATGGTACTGAATTAAAAGTGCTTTTGTTTGTATAATCAGTTTGACAGAATCAGGTTAATGTTATTCGAAACGTAAATTAATTTTCCTTGTCACTTTCAAGATTTTAGCCACGTTACCATTTTTATGGACAAGTGACGTGAGACCTTTTAAATGTTAAAAAGCGATTCCCTGAGAGGCGTCCAGCCTCTCTAACGTTTTATAATACTAATCAGCTTCCATTAAACATTTTACACGAGCTAGCTTTTATCAAGTTTTCGTGGCGTAAACATAAACATTTGTATTTCACATACACATTAAGGGTAGAGAAGTAATGAAAATGCAGACGAGTTAGCATTAAATATCATCAAACAGCAGCTAAAGAAAGATACATTTGCTATTTAGATATATAATCACAACTGTTGATAGGAAAATAAATGATCATATGACATATAAAAAAAATGGTAGCAAATTACAGTCAACTGACGAAAAAAATACATTGTTTAAAAATTACTTGTATGATAAAAAAAAAGTTAAAACTTCTGCTAGATTGTAAACAATGTCGTCTCAAGAATATAATTTCCCTGTCGTCCCCAGAAAGATCATTAGCATACTCTGCTAATGAGGACAAAACTGTCAAAGGGATCTAGCAATCATATCAAAAGGAGTGCTGGTATCTTTTCTTCAGCATGTCGCACGATTCTTATATAACACTAGATCTGGTCGAATTTTTACCAGATCTACTCTTAAGTGAGAATCGTGTACGTTCTGAAGATATGATTCCTTTGACAGTTTTGCCCTCATTAGTAGAGCATGCTAAGCATAATATTGGGATGGCAAGGGAATTATATTCTTGAGAGAGCGTTGTGAATAATCTAGCAGAAGTTTTAAGTTTTTTTTACAATACAAGTCTTGTCTAACATGTTTATAATCTAGCAGAAGTTTTAAGTTTTTCAATAATACAAGTCTTGTCCAAACAATGTATTTTTTCGTCAGTTCATTATAATTTGCTGTCATTTTTATATCCATTTTATGTACGTGAGATGTGTAAAGTTATATTTTAATTCAATCAGTCAATTTAAAACTACCTTATGATCAACAGTTTATCTACTGATAGATATATTGGTTATATAAATCTGTCGGCAATAACGATAACCGTTAGGAAACCCTTATTTGGAAATGAGCCAATCGATCGATTAAATGAAAATCCATGTCCAGTGCCATCTCTTCAGAACATTGAATTGACTTTTCCCCTTAAGGATAAAGTGAAATCATTGCATCAAATTATCAAATAGGAGATCTACCCAGCAAATGCCTTTTGCCTTCTATATTTTGATCAAATGCCTTTTAGCATATTAAATCTAAGAACCGTATATCTGTCCATTTTTTTACTTGTTAGCATTATTGTAGTAAAAAAAATAGGTAAATAAATAAAATGTATCTTTCAATTACCCAACAAATTTAGCAAACATATTCTGATTGTAAGAATAAAGAAACGGCCGATTATTATTTGTGTAGAGTTTAATCGGCAAAATATCTGAAAGATACGTAAGACCATTAAGGAAGAAACAGAATGATCTCTTCCTTATAAATTGCCCAAGTA
The DNA here is from genome assembly GCF_015104395.2 of Macrobrachium nipponense. Classification (NCBI taxonomy): domain Eukaryota; kingdom Metazoa; phylum Arthropoda; class Malacostraca; order Decapoda; family Palaemonidae; genus Macrobrachium; species Macrobrachium nipponense. Next base: position 49,896,624 of record NC_061094.1, read on the forward strand.
ACTACATCCTTGGAACCTCTGGTATCTTCTAAGCGTTGTTTGTGTGAGCTCGGTCTAAAAACCGCCCTTTGCAAGTTATGATAAAGGAACCAATATCCTTTAATTCAGTGACGATACCATTAATCTTACCCTTCACACCATACAAAAGGTGCACCATCTAACTATAATTGTGTTGGATCCAAGGAACACCCGATAAAGGTTCCAATGAAAAGACAGGACATTAACTCTGGGTCTCCATGTTACGTAGTAAGCCGTTATTCGTGTGTAACTTATAAACAAACACACACACACATGTATGTATATATATACATACATACATACACAGACACACACACACACATATATATATATATATATATATATATATATATATATATATATATATATAATATATGCTTAAAAAATTACAGTAGATGCACGTGACTTCATAAATAAGCGAATTCCACAGGAAAATGATAGTCAGAAATCCAAGCGCTTTCGCCTTTACTCAGGAATATCATTGAATCTTGTTTCATCAAGTCAAATAATAGAAATGTTCTAAATTTAAGTCTTGGTTTATTTAAACTTGGTGCTTTCATAGTGAAAAAAGTTGAAGATAAATATAAGCAACAAATTAATATATTCAGTTTTTACATGCTTTGGACGGTAAAGAAACTTTGTAATTTCGGTTAGGGTCAATCTGTTTAGGTTTGTGACCGTGTGATATCCGATAATCCTGGATTATCTCTTTTAATTTTTACCCTTTTGACAATTAACCATCTGGTATTCTTGATCTTGTGTTGTACCTGAGACCTTTCTCTCCAATTGTACCTCATTAACTCCTTGACAATGTCTGAGTAAAGACGAAAGCGCTTGGATTTCTGACTATCATTTTCCTGTGGAATTCGCTTATTTATGAAGTCACGTGCATCTACTGTGATTTTTTAAGCATAATGGAAACCACACAACTTCTACGCCTTTTCTTTGAATTTTCCGAGCCTTGTTCTATTTGTGACATCCTTCTATAATGCTCTTATCATCACTCACAAACTGAAACTCCGACTTAACTTTCTACGGAAGTGTATGGACGAGGAAGTGATGCCCAAGTCGATTTTACCAATGAGAATTCTTCGTCTAGCAGAGCGACCTTTCGACGAGTTTCAACGCATCATACTTCAGAAACATATCGACATCACAAAAGTGGAAGTAGATGATGCGTTTCGTACACTTAGAAGCAGACGGTATGGCTTTAATCAGACGGTTCCTGTCGATTGGAAGAATCGGATGCTGGATTATTGCTACGGAAAATTGAGAAAGTGCTGCAACAATCTTGAAAGGAAGCTTCAAGTCAAGCTGAAGAATCTTATTGCTGAAAGCGACTGGACTAAGCATGCCAACGTGGCCTTCATGATTAATTTATCAGACAAACCAGTGGATAGTGCTACGACAGCAGCTTTGGGATATGGGTTAAGCTTTGGTGTATTTAATGGTAACCTGGACTGTGTAAGCATCTCAAAATCCTTTTGTTATTTAGAAAAATTTAATAAAAACCTATGCCCTGATGATATCAATATTTGTAAAGGTATTGTGTATGGTGCTATGTGTAAGCCTTCTCCCCTTAATGTACCCGTGAGATTTCTCCAGGCTTTTAAGAAAATTAAAGAAGACAATACAGTGAAAGTGACTAAAGCAGATAAATCTAATGCAGTGGTAATAATGAATAAAAGTGACTATATAAATAAAATAATGACATTGCTAAATGATACTGATACTTATACGAAACGGAGGTCTGACCCTACACAGACAGTGAACTCCCATTTTAATAAACAAATTAAATCCATTTTGAAGGGCTTGGACCATTTAATTAAACAGTTTACACCGCAATGCGCCTCCCTACCTTATATGTATGGTTTAGTCAAGACACAAAATCAGTAACCCTATCAGACCAATCATTAGTTCAGTGGGCTCAGTTATGTATAATTTATCTAAATGGCTCGTAAAAATTCTTACTCCTTTAGTAGGAAACATTTCTAACATGAATGTTAAAAACAATGTTTATTTTATTAACAAATTGAATAGTTTAAATTTGAATTTTGATTTTAATATGGTTAGTTTTGATGTTGTCTCTTTATTTACAAAAGTCCCTGTAGATGACTTACTTGAATATTTGGAGGAGGAATTAGAACGTCATGACATTCCCTTAAGTGTGGCAAACCTCATTAGTCTCATAAGGTTATTATCAAAGATAGTAAATTTTGTTTTAATGGGGAATTTTTTGTACAAAAGTTTGGCATGGCTTACGGGTAATCCCTTATCTCCTGTCCTTAGCAATATTTACATGGAATGTTTTGAGACAAAACTCTTACCAAGAATTTTGCCCTAAAAAGTTATTTGGTTTAGATATGTGGATGATATCTTCTGTATTTAGCCAGTTCACGAAAATCTCCAGGAATTCCTTAATAATCTCAATAATTTAGTCCCTTCTACAAAATTTACCAAAGAGGAAGAAAGAAATTGTAATTTGAATTTTCTTGGTGTAACTGTCCATAGAAATGATAGAAATTTCACCTTTTCAGTCTTTCAAAAATCAACTAACATTGACTCTTTTGTTCATTACTACTCCAATC
>NC_061094.1:49901729-49904217 GCF_015104395.2 Macrobrachium nipponense
GAAAGAATGTCTGTTTCCAGCATACAATAATAATAATAATAATAATAATAATAATAATAATAATAATAATAATATAAAATTTTAAAGTCTTCTGTAATGCAGAACTTTCCTGGTAGAGCTTAGACCTACAAACAGTCCAGCATAACAATAAATATTTGAAGAAACACCTGCAAACAGTCCAGCATAACATTAAATATTTGAAGAAACTCTCAGTTACCTTCCCCGGTGTAATTCGAACACCCCAGCATGGCAGGTTAAAGTGAGCCTGGCGTAATGTACAGTGGCACTATGGCTTACAGCAGCCTCATTCTGACCTAACATGTAACGTTTCTAATTCCCCCTCGAACGGTGGGAGTTTCTTCGTATATTTCCTGTTCGGATTCAATGTTTACAGAGATTATGGTGTCCCAAATCTGTGTGAGGGAACTGAGAAGTTAGCGGGGTCTTAGCTCAATAATAATAATAATAATAATAATAATAATAATAATAATAATAATAATCAATACTGAAAATGAAGAAACTGAATTACATTAGCATTAAATTTCTAAACTATAATAGTGAAAAAAGTTCAAAGTTATCGCTCTTGCGCGTCACTGATAAAGTGTACTATATTCAATTAAATAATTACTGCCATATATATAGATATATATATATATATATATATATATATATATATATATATATATATATATATATATATATGTGTGATATATAAACTATATATATATTATATATAATATATATATATATATATATATATATATAATATAACCGAGCAAATTAATCATTCGGCACTGGTTAATCAAAACTAAAACAAGTGACAACTCTCTTACCTTTAGTTGCTGACTGTCTCCCTCTGCAAACAATATCGAGCTAGGCTAATGAATTCTCGTAAATACAAAAATATGGAACAATATGATTAAAAGACGTCACATTATGAACTAAGTCTGACCCACAAAAGACTGTAAATTGTCATTATATTCTCCTTAATTAGACTAAGTAATCACTCCCAAACTCGAAAATTATTAATTACTACATCTCAATAGTCAAGTCTTTTAAAGAATCTCATTCTCTAGTATAATGACATGGACCCATCTGAAACAAAAAGACATATCCATTATATTTCCCAACACAAAATTAATGTCAAATAAATGTATACCCATTACACTTCTCTATTTTCAAAGGCAACTTTTCCTAAGTCCTTTTAAACGTGCCCTTCCTTTCAATGGGTTTTCTTGACCCCGTGTCCTCCGTGTCCTTTCAGGAGAGTGTGTCCTTTCTCCCCAGTGTCGGGCGGTTGGACCCATCATTACACACACAAACACACTTACGTATCCGGACACACCTTAAAATCACATAGAAACTAGGCTGTACAGATCCCCGGCCTCACAATGCACAATCATCAAAACAATTCTTTCATTTCAGCAAACTTCGAAGAAGGCTTGTCGCTAGGCTCTCTCTTGTCTCCAAGCGAAGAAAGTAGAAGGTTTACTATTCACCGACACATTTGCTTTCTCCTTTAATATATATATATATATAATATATATATATATATATATATATATATATATATATATAATATATATATATATGTGTGTGTGTGTATAGATATATATATATAGTATATATATATATATATATATATATGTGTGTGTGTGTGTATAGATATATATATATATAGATATATATATATATATATATATATATATATATATATATATATATATATATATATATATATATATATATATATATATATATATATATATATATATATATATATGTAATCTATTTCATTTGCTTTATTTTCGTCCAGTTCTGATATTCTATTAAAATGCTCGTTATTAACTCTGCCAGTGTTCACAAACACATCTTTTGAACTTATTTTTTTCAACGAATATGCAAAGGCCGTCTGATCTAATCACCGACTAAATCCTGTTGTTAAATCAATGTTGCCAAATAAATTATTATTGCCAAATAAATTATTATCATGTTTGAGGGTCTTCATTTGCATATCGAATCCTTCTGAATTAAACATTCTGGAATTCGTAACTTGATCAGTATTATCAGTTACCATGGACTGACATTTTCTAATAAATGAAGCTGGTCCGTTGTGCAAAGCAACCATCCTTTAATTGTTTTCGCTATGTATCAGTTACAAGAGAGAGAAGACAGACAGACAGACAGACCAGAAGCGGAAATACAATTATTCAAATCTAAATGCTTTGCTTTGATGCTTGAATTTTTCTTCCAGATGTGGTTCCCTTGTGCTAACTGGAGTCGAATGAGAGAGAGAGAGAGAGAGAGAGAGAAGAGAGAGAGAGAGAGAGCGCGGATTTGATACAGATTTATTTAAATGTGAACGACTGTTGCGTATGTGTGCTTACAGAAGTGGTGGATATATATTATGACGATGAATTATATCATTTTAAAAGCATTTTAAAACTAAGATATTTGTATTTATGAAATACTAAGCTTCATATTCAAA
>NC_061094.1:49904717-49919717 GCF_015104395.2 Macrobrachium nipponense
GAATTAAAAGCCACAGAAGTGTTAAAAATATTACTCCGCATCGCTCTTCAGCCAACAACAGAACAAACTGATACAAAGTGGATTCTCAAACAGTGGTGGTCAGATAACCCCTGTCCGTGTGTTCCTGTTGGCGAGACGGTTGGAACGACGAAGTGGTCATGCGGGTGATTCCAGCTCATCATGCTGGAATCACCGGTACGACGACTGTTATACCGTTTTAGTAGGACTGATCAAGGTCCTTTAAATATACTCGGAGAGGTCGGCTCATCAGTGAGCTACGCGCATGTGGGCGGAGCTTTCGTGACGTCAAGTTTCGGAGACGTGGCCGAGGTTTGACCTGAGTAGAGGTAGTCTTACTTGGTCTCTGTCACGTTTATTAACTTCCAGCAGCCATGCCTTCCATTTTTGCTGTATTTGGATGTCATAGTAATAGCAAAAAGACCATTAATTAGGGTATTCGATATTTTGTTTTAGTTTCCCAAAAGAAGAAGAAATGGATGCATGCTTGCAAACGCGCAGACGATGTTTACTGGAAGCGTGCTCTTCTCCAGAAGTCTCTGTTCAAGAAATTATTGCACAGCCTGAAGAGAGTTCTGAACAAAATACAATTAAACAAGTAGAGGAAGTGGAAGAGCTAAAGAAAAAAATTGAGCATCTGGAAAAGACCAATCAAGACTGAAACTGGTTAATTTGGAAAGGAAGTGACAGAACTAAGTTCACATTAACAAAATAAACAAGTTATTTCAACTTGTGCTAAGTACAACACAGATAATGCTCTCATAAGTAATAAGCTTGTCAGTCAATGGCGCGATGAAGACATATCGTCAGCTTTCACTCTCAGAAGCATGAGCACCAAAAGCTATTCATATTTGCGAACTAAAAGAGGATTTCCTTTTGCCATCAAAAACAAAAAGTACACTCAACAAAACGAGCGCAAAATCTGAAATGTGAGCCGGTTATTTTGCATTTGGTTCTGTCACTGATGAGGGCAAAATCAAAAACAGTGACGGAAATACAAAAACTTGCCGTTATTGCAGTTTGATTGCAAATGAATATTGGTAGTAAGTGGAGTTATGACAAAGGGATGGACGTTTTGTATGAACCTCATGATAAAGTTCAAGTGGTTAAGAGGTTTGATGGGAAGCTGGAAGCAACTCATATACTACCAATATGATGACTGATATTATTATAAATGTTGAAAAAGCTCGCTTTGCCGTTGAGGCAATTGTCCATGATCTTGGACCTAATAATTTGCGGGTTTGGAAAGAATTCGGGATTGATCCCCTTTACCCTGAGAAAGTCATTTTTAAAAAACCTATGCTGACAGGAATGTCTTCTTTTTATTTGCTGATGCTCCCATTTGGTGTTAATTGGCAATCATTTTCCGGACCACGGTTTTCTTATGGAAAATGGAAACAGTGTATCTGATGCCTGTGTCCGTGAAATGCTAATGAAAACCGTATCAGAGTATGCCTTAGCATATAAAATTAATGAAACGCATATCAATGTAAGTGGCTTACAAAGACAGCGTGTTTAGAGTATGCTGGACAGCTACTTACAAAGTCATGTACTAAGGCATTGTATTTTTTAGGAGAAAGGGCCTTACTAGAGAGCAACAATTGGAAGGAAACTGCCGATTTTATAGCTACAGTGAATGAATGGTTCGATGTCATGAATTCCTCTATGATGTTCGGTGACATAAAAGCCCGTAATGCATTGGGATAAATTTGGATAGCCAGAAAAGTGCTTTACAAAAAATGGTCGATGCTATGCTGGGAATGAGGGTAAAAAACCCAAAATTGAATTGCCTTTACAAATTCTAAAAAGGTGTGATATTATCTTGTCACTCAATGATTGGGCTACATAACATGCTAAAACAGTCATGACATTTCTTTTATTATGACACGGAAATTAATTCAAGATTGTCTTGAAAGTTTTTTGGATGCATTAGGCAGATGAGGGGTTCTCATGATCATCCCAATGCAGTTAATTTTAAAGATAGATTGAAAAACTTTTTGCTAGGTAGGGATATTGAAGCTTGACCCGTTATCCCATGAAATGGTATCATCTGGAAGTGATGGAAACGGACATGATAAATCTTTCCATGACAGGGAACTGGCCTTAGAAATATGTATGATAAACATCATTTTTAAAGACCTGGAATTTTATGTGGATTTTAAGAATGACGAAATGTTCTCTGAGGAAACATAATTTGCTAAATGTCAGAAATCAGGAGACACCACGGGATCTGTTATCGAGGAAGAGTCCTTAAGATATATCGGTGGATATGCAGTGAAAAGGTTTTCCTTTAAATATCCAAATATAGGGTACATTGTTAACAGCAAGACGTCAGAGACATGGGTCCATTATATAAGTGAAGGAAAACTCTATGCACCATCAGACGACTTTTTTTCTAAACTGAAAATTTGTAGAGAAATTTTTACAGCAATTCATGGCTATGGTCTTAGACCAGGAACGGAATGCATAAAAACAATGGCTGCTGAAATGAAATCTGCTGTCGCTGGTGTTGCTGACGAGGTTGTGGAATTTTTTGCCAAAATATCAGTGTGTTTTAGAATGCGGCACCTTAACAACATTATCGACATGAGTAAAAAGAAACAGAGGACTTGCAGGACTACAGTAAGAAAAACCACGAAAACAACAACTTATTTTTTCCCCTCAGGGTCCACACCTGGCTCGGTGAGAAACAAACTCATGCATATCTCAATTCCTCCACCATTAAACTGTCATCTTTGTTCTGTTAATCTGTTAGAATTAAAATGAGAGTTCATTGTACCAAAACAACTTTCTCTACGTTAATCCTTAACTCGTTGTATAGGATTTAGCACCAAGGACAACTTTCTCTCTACATTAACTCCATACCGTCCTTGGTTAGGGATAAGTTGACGGTCAATACATTACCCAGTATTTGTGTTCCTTGAAAGGTACCTCTATTCCCTATGACTTTTTGTTTAGAAGCATCAGATTATTATGAAACTTTGAAGTATGGTCTGCCATAAGGAACATCTGTACTTTAAGTAAAACCAAATAAAAATATTTATACATTAAGAAGTATTTTTTTGGAAAGGTATCCTTGCATCGTGTTACTAGTATACCTGTCAGAATTCAGTGCTGTCAGGGGGGAGGGGAGACTGTTCGTAGCGTGACGTCATGCGCAGAGGTTGGGAACGTATTTTTCGCTTGCTGATGAGCCGACCTCTCCCAGTATATTTAAGGACCTTGGGACTGATGAGGGATACAGAGTAATCTCTGGTATCTCTCCTTATCATTTTTAACTCTGTGCATATATCTTCTTTAACACTACTGTGGCTTTCAATTATTATTATTATTATTATTTTATTATATTATTATATTATTTTATTATTATTATTATTATTATTATCCGGCCCACTGCCGTGATCATGCTCGGATGATACCGAGAGAAACGTTGACCACTAGATCGACTTACGTATATTTTGATCTGTTTGTTCATTTACTGTGACAAATAATAAATTTTAAGCAATATCCCCGAAATTGACTCCTCCTGATGAGTAATATCGGCGCAATACTCGCCAGTTGTAGTAGCAGAGAGAAAGTTATTGTTAGAAAAATAGAGAAGACTATTTACAAGTTGAATGCAGCTGATGCAGCAATATCTTTCAATAAGACTTGTTTGAAAGAGGTCTCCTTCCAATATATTATTATTATTATCATTATTATTGCTCTATCACAGTCATCCCACTCGACTGGGTGGTATCTATAGTGTGGGGTTCCGGGTTGCATCTTGCCTCCGTAGGAGTCCATAACTTTTCTCACCATGTGCCCCGTTTCTCGGAGCACACTCTCTGCATGGAGTCCTGGAGCTACTTCGGCATCTAGTTTTTCCAGGTTCCTTTTCAGGGATCTTGGGAATCGTGCTGCCTAGTGTTCCTATGATTATGGGTACAATTTCCACTGGCATATCGCATATTCTTATTATAGATATTATTATTATTATTATTATTATTATTATTATTATTATTATTATTATTATTATTGATTATTATGCAGAAGAATGAACCCTTGCCCATATAGAACAAAGCCCTGTGATGCCACTGACTTGAAATTCAAGCTTTCAAAGAATATGGTAATCAAGCAATCAGATCTGACACAAAAGGTGATGGAAGATCTTTACAGGATGAATAATACCGAGCTGCGCGCGCATGTACTATTTGTGTGTGAGAGAGAGAGAGAGAGAGAGAGAGAGAGAGAGAGAGAGAGAGAGTGAATAAATGAGCAGTGCTTGGAATGCTCTCTGTAAATAAGATTATTCGCCTAGATGTGTGGATATCCGAAGTTCTTTAAATTTGTTGCGCCCCGGTTTGGAGGCTCTCTCTCTCTCTCTCTCTCTCTCTCTCTCTCTCTCTCTCTCTCTCTCTCTGTGACTGACTCTCTTATATTTTTTTCCTCGAGTGTCATCCTTTTGAGACGTAACATTTTTTTTTTCAGTAATTAACATAACTTCAAAAGTTTTTTTTCTTTTTACACTACAGTCTCCTTTGATATTTACACTGACGATAATTCAATGAATATTTACACACGCGTCGCTTAATCTATTTCATTAAGCGCTGCAGGATACATTCATGAATGCAAAACAATAAACCTATGATATCTTGGAATAAATGTTTCAGAGTTTCATCACCACATCCATATCAAAGAGTATCCATCAGTCTCTATTTATTCCCTACAGTTGACAATAATAAAAACATATAAAAAAAGTTTGCAGGCTCCACTTATAATAATCATTCTGATATTACCACCAACAAGGAAAGAAAAAGTTAGAAATCACGACTTTTCATCTTTGCGAATAGTTATCCACGTACAAAGTTTTTAAGGCGTCGTATTTTATTGTTTTAAAATGGTGGACTGCATCGAAGTGACGTCCAGGCTTTGGTATACAATACAAGACAGTGAACTGATATAAAAGTAAAGGAAAACCTAAAAGGCAATACATTGTGAAAGCCATTGATGACCTTTTGCCAGCGTTTTCAGTAACCATTCAGTCAACGACAAATAAATTGTTCGGTTAAATGGAGAAGTGGAATACAGACAGAGTGCGTCTGAAGAGAACGACAACCAGGCAATTCTTTTATGTAGAGAGAGAGAGAGAGAGAGAGAAGAGAGAGAGAGAGAGAGAGAGAGAGAGAAATGGGGAAGGAAGATAAAATGTAAATATACAAAAGCAATTAAAACACTTGAGTTTTGAATATATTCATTATTATCATTTTAAATCAAATAAGTTCCTATTATTACCGCAATTACTAAGAGGCAATTAGTTCTTGTCGTAATGAATCACGGTCAGCAACGAGAAAGACTTAGCTAACAATTTCCGGGAGTTATTTCCGCCTCTTTGCCTCCGAAAGCGAAGCTGCCATTTTTATCTCTCTGCCTTCAAGAGGTCTCGGAAATTTATTCATCTCAATACGTGTTTTGAACGTCGATTAGAGCTCCAGATAAGTTTTTTTTAAGCTTTTATCAGTTTTCTGTCAAACAAACTATTGAGATGACTTTGTCTGTCCATCCGCACATTTTTGTCCACCCTCAAATCTTAAAAACTAGTGAGGCTAGAGTGCTGCTAATTGGTATGATAATCATCCACCCTCGAATCATCAAAACATACCAAATTTCAGCCCTCTAGCCTCAGCAATTTTTATCTTACTTAAAGTTAAAGTTTAGCCATGATCGTGCGTCTGACAACGCTATAAAAACGAGGCCACCCCACCGGCCGTAGCTGAAAGTTTCATAGGCCGCGGCTCTAGATAGATAGATAGATATTTTATTGACCATTCTCCACAGAAACATCAAATACAATATTATGAATTACACAACGGTCCAAATACATAAACTCATTTCACAAGTTACATTTCCTAAAACGGAAAAAGAAAATTAAAAAGAACTGTATTCAAACAAATGGCAACAATAATTAATATTAACTTTTTTAAATAACACAAAAGAGATCATATCGAGAGCTGTTTTAGAATATCCAATTCTATATCACATAGAAACAATAATATACAATAGACTAATAAACATCACACATTCAGATTAGACTGGAAATGCGTTTAAAATTGTGAACACAAAATGAAGTCAGCGGGCGCGAGGCACAATGAGAGAGTTTGCATTTTATTATTTGAAAACTCTCAAAATTAAGCTTGCGATATGACAAACATTTGCATAGTCTGATCTTTCTACCATCAAGTCGCTCATTGATGAGATTTCAAATTGGGTCCGAATCTAGTAGGTCCTGGGGCATGCTTCGATTACATGTTGCTCAGTTTGTATTTGGCCACACACACACAACCTCTCCTCTACAGGTAACCGGCCCCTCCCTCTTCTGTTCAAACGGCCAACCTCAATAGCAAGAGAATGGGAACTCAGTCTTAATCTTGTCCACTCCATTCTCTCCAACTCATTTATATTGGTTTTTTTACTATAAATGTCATGAACGTTAAATTCTGAATTGATGTTTTTATAGAAAGTTAATCTACCTGAGTTTGAGGTAGTTACTTCATGTTTCAATCTTTCAGATGCTTGCATTTACATCGTCAATATCATTATCTAATAAGTCTCAGATATAACGTGAGGTAGGGGTATTAAATTGCATAATACGCTGTACAAAAAAAAAATCGAATTGCGCGGAAGAAATTCGGCGCTTTTTTTACTTGTTTATGGAATCAAAGATTCGTTCAGATGTGGTTTTAGTATTTTTTCTTTATTATTAATTTTTCAAACTTTTTAATGGGGTTACATATCATTAATCAGAGTATTTATTTTTGATTACTTTTTATTTTCTATTATTATTTTATCTTAATTTACCTTATTCTTATTTCTATGTATTTATTTATTTTTTTATTTATTTTATTTTTCATTTATTTTTATGTCTTTGTTTACACTCAAAGCCGATCTCTCTCTCTCTCTCTCTCTCTCTCTCTCTCTCTCTCTAGATCAATAATTAAGTTTCCAACTGAGAATCTGACTGACCGACTGACTTTCCATCCCAGAAATTAAATCTAGTAATTAAATTAGAAGTGTATGCATATCCCAGTAGTAATTCGGAACTGTACAAGTCATTCAGTTTCAAAGAGAGCGGTCGAATATCGCAAAAACAGATTTATTATTTGCTGAGAACCCTGGTTTGTGTAACGCACAAAATGAAATTATATGATTCCTATTCCGTTGTTGCTGTTTAGTAAGATCAATTAGAGATATATATTCTTCTTTTTCCCGCCAACATCCAACCTGAAAAACTCTTAAATGGAGTTATCTCCATGTTATGCTCACACAAAACAGGAAAGGGAAGAGAGAAGAGAGAGTGAGAGAGAGAGAAGAGAGAGAGAGAGAGAGAGAGAGAGAGATGATGCCTTCGTTACTAGAATTTCGCGTTGCAGGTTAACTGATGCAATGATATTGCAAATGCGGAAACACAGTCCGTCCCAACACAACTCTGAAATGGCTGGAAAGTTTGAATGAGAACAACCTTGATCCCTCACGTGCCGTCTCTCATTGCATTACTAAGTTTCCTTTGCCTTAATCAATTCTAACGTCTTGTTCTGCTAAATTGTTTTCGGCAGCACCAGAGAGGAGGAGCGGGAGAGAGGGATCATTTTCTTGGATTCCGAATGAAGTAAAAACAAACAAAAAAAAGCGAAAGTTGAAAACAGTTGAACTATTCACAAGAATATTATATGGAAATCGCATTTTAATTTAACATCATGGTCTTGATTACCTAAACCGAGGGACGTGCCCAGTACTTGATGTTGTAAAGAAACAATACGATAAGTACTAAAAGATAAATTAGATAAGAGGTACTTACTTTATCCTTCTCAATACATTTCCTTAAGATCGATACGCCTGACTGATGTATGTTTATTCCAGAGAAGTAAATTGGTAGTCATTGACAATTAGCGGGAATTGCATCGCCCGGATTGTCTCCAGTTTTTATGTTACTGGAGTTTCATGGCATCTGGAATCCCACTCTGCTTCCCAATTGGACTGTTTATCGCTCCATTTGGCACAGAGAGAGAGAGAGAGAGAGAGAGAGAGAAGGGAGGAGAAGGAAGGAGGAGGAGAAGAAGAGGAAGAGGAGGAGGTGGAGGAGGAGGAGGAGGAGGAGGAGGTGGAGGATGGAAAAGGAGGAGGAGGGGAGGAGGAGGTGCTGAGGAGGAGGGAGGAGGAGGAGGGAGGAAAGGTACATAACTCGGAAAATACAAGTGTATGAAAAATTAAAAATTATTTCTAACGAAAACGTTCGTTTTACTTCTTGTTACACAGAACAAGATAAAACAGATAGATAGAGACCAGAAAGTAAATCTCTCTCTCTCTCTCTCTCTCTCTCTCTCTCTCTCTCTCTCTCTCTCTCAACGGATGGCTTGCTAAATTAAAGCTATCAATGTTTACATTAAATTTCTGCTAAAGCGTTGAGCATTGAATATAAAAAAATTTTGTATGATTGTGCTAAACCAGCAATGACACGAAATAAAATCTCGATTACATTTTTATTCTCTACGGGGTGTTTTTAGAATGGGAACTAATGTTTTTCAACATGGATATCTTTATTATTATTATCCTTCTTTTTCTATCACAGTCATCCTATTCGAACTGGGTGGTTTTTACACTGTGGTGTTCCGGGTTGCATCCTGCCTCCTTAGGAGTCAATCAATTTTCACACATTGTGCGCTATTTCCAGAATCACACTTCTCTGCATGAGTCCTGGAACTACTTCAGCATCTAATCTTTCCTGGTTCATTTTTAGGGATCTTTGGATCGTGCCAAGTGTTCCTATGATTATGGGTACAATTTCCTCTGGCATATCCCATATCCCTCTTATTTATAATTGCAGATCTTGATACTTATCAATTTTTTCTCACTCTTTCTCATCTACTCTGGTGTCCATGGTATTGCGACATCAATGAGTGATACATTCTTCTTGATATTGTCAATCAACCGTCACATTATTATTATTATTATTTTTGTTGGTCTATCACAGTCCTCCAATTCGACTGGGTGGTATTTATAGTGTGGGATTCCGGGTTGCATCCTGCCTCCTTAGGAGTCCATCACTCTTCTCACTATGTGCGCCGTTTTCTTGGATCACACTCTTCTGCATGAGTCCTGGAGCTACTTCAGCCTCTATTTTCTCCAGATTCCTTTTCCGGGATCTTGGGATCGTGCCTAGTTCCTATGATTATGGGTACAATTCCCACTGGCATATCCCATATCCTTCTTATTTCTATTTTCAGGTCTTGATACTTATCCATTTTTTTCCGATTCTTTCTCTTCAACTTTGGTGTCCCATGGTATTGCGACATCAATGAGTGATACTTTCTTCTTGATTTTGTCAATCAACGTCACGTCTGGTCTATTTGCACGTATCACCCTATCTGTCCTGATACCATAGCCTCAAAGGATCTTTGCCTGATCGTTTTCTATCACTTCTTCAGGTTGGTGCTCGAACCACTTATTACTGCAAGGCAGCTGGTGTTTCTTGCACAGGCTCCAGTGGAGGCGTTTTGCCACTGACTCATGTCTCTTTTTGTACTGGTTCTGTGCAAGTGCCGGATATTCGCTTGCTATGTGGTTTATGGTTTCATTTTTCGTATTGCACTTCCTAGATATGGGAGAGATGCTCTTTCTATCTATCGTTCTTTGAACATATCTGGTTCTTAGGGCCTGATCTTTTGCCGCTGTTATCATTCCTTCAGTTTCCTTCTTGAGCTCTCCCCATTATAGCCATTGCATGTGTCATTGCTGGCCAATTCTTTAGTCTGTCTCATGTATTGTCAGTGCATTGGTTTGTAGTGCCATTCCTCTGTTCTGTTTGTCATTCTCCTGTCTCTCAGTTCTTCTTCCCATGCACTCTTTAGCCACTCGTCTTCACTGGTTTTCAGATATTGCCCCAGTGCTCTGTTCTCGATGTTGACGCAGTCCTCTATACTTAGTAGTCCTCTCCCTCCTTCCTTTCGTGTTATGTATAGTCTGTCCGTATTTGCTCTTGGTGTAGTGCTTTGTGTATTGTCATATGTTTCCTAGTTTTCTGGTCTATGCTGCGGAGTTCTTGCCTTTGTCCATTCCACTATTCCTGCGCTGTATCTGATTACTGGTACTGTCCATGTGTTTATGGCTTTTATCATATTTCCGGCGTTGAGTTTTGACTTGAGTATCGCCTTGAGTCTCTGCATATATTCTTTCTTGATCGTGTCTTTCATCTCTTGTGTTTTATATCCCTCCTTCCATTATTCCCAGGTATTTTGTATCCCGTCTCATCTTATGTGTTTGTGTTGCTCCCATCTGGTAGCTTTATCCCTTTCAGTCCTTGTTACTTTGCCCTTTTGTATGTTGACTAAGGCACATTTTTCTATTCCAAACTCCATCCTGATGTACCCAGATACAGTCCTTACAGTCTGGATTAGGGTATCTATTTCCTTGATGGTCTTACCATACAGCTTGATGTCGTCCATGACATCAGATGGTTAATTATTATTATTATTATTATTATTATTATTATTATTATTATTATTATTATTATTATTCAGAATAAGAATCATACGTATTCATATGGAAGAGACCCTAGGGGTCACTGGACGTGAAAATTCCAATCTTCCAAAGACTATGGCGTTCATTTGAAAGAAGTAACAGAAGGTAATAGGAAAATTGCCTCTGTTCTATAAAGAGAGTAAATGAAGCCTCCCCGGAATAGGCAAACAAAGGTAAAGGAAGAAGATTAAGAAAAGGAAAAAAAAGTGGAAAGAAACAAATATATCAGAATATCGATCTTCGTGTTTACGCCGAAGACCATAAAACGAGAGTTACGACAGCAGCGGCCAAGAGCAAGTTCAACGGGCTTATCCTCCACCACACCCCATCGGTTTATCGAATTTTGTTATCAAATGTTTTTATACCAGACATTACTTTGTTGTTTTATTTGTTTCATTCTTCATTGTATTCCCAACGTAGGAACATGTCACTGATCTGCGTAATTCCAACCGTTCTTAGTAACTAGATACTGGCTGGCTATTTATCTACCAACTCTTATTTCCTAACTTTGAGTTTGCCACTCTCCAACAAACGGCCTGAAGTTTTTTCTGCAATTCTGAGAAAGTACTCTAATATCTCCTCCCTGATTTCTTTCTTCATTTTCCCTTGTTCCTGACTTATCAGGATCGAATAAATGTCCGGTGAATTTGCGTTTCATCTCGTTACCACGACGATTTGCCGGCAACATTCTGTGGGTGTGGATTTCGTCTCTTCTCAGACAGAATCTCTTTCGTCCAGCTGATCTACATAACTGAGGTACCGAAGAATACTCTATTACGTCTCTCATTCTTGTCACGTCGAGATTGTTGTTCTGATTAATTTCTGGTTAGTGTTTTTTATCTCTTGTAGTAACAAATATCCTCTGATAATAACCTTAGCACTATCTAGGCTATACAGGTAAATAAATTTTAATTGCACCCCATTAGGGATGTCACTGACTTGCACATACTTCACAAATTCAGTTCATTCTACTTTTATCAAAAGCCCCTCATCCAATCTAAAAGGACACCAAATGTTGCAAATGGCCTAATAAACGAAAAATAAGTTTAAACAAACACAAAGAGAGAGAGAAAGAGAGAGAGAGAGAGAGAGAGCGAGAGAGAGAGATTACATAGTATATATCACGGTCAAATTTATACATAACGGTTCGTTCTAGGGCAATGTTAGCTAAAGGTAGACAGACAGACGGGAGAGCGAGAGAGGGGGGGGTGGGTGGGGGGGGGAATTGCACCCAGTCCTTAAATGACACACCCAAACCCCTGGACACCATTTCCTTGAAAAGTGGCTGAAAATTGCTTCACGGGCTCATTTGGGCCATTTACTGCTTATGCGTCTTATTACGGCTTATTTATGCTGATAACTCGTGGTGGAGTTCTTCAGAGGATTTAGAGTAAAGCGTTTTAGAAGGACTGATATTGACCGAGACAAATTACCGAAGTCGTCAAGCAATTCAGTTTCCAAGAGGATAATTCCTCCCTTTTTACGTAATTATTTCAATTGGTTCAAAATGATTGCCGTGAAAGCATTCTGAATGTTCAGCTTCATGATAGCTCTGCATCTTTCCCTTACTGACAGACAGGAATTTAAAATCAGATGTGCAAAACCCTTTTCTCTTTTATAACAATACCCAGACAGCGAAGTAAATCGCCGGTACAGATCCAGAGTTCCATTTAATTACATCTCTCCTCCTGAGCTTAATTACGAAGCAGTGATAAATAACAGAATAGATCACGAGCTCCATTGTTTAAATATATCTCTTGGTCCAGTAAGCTTTTGGAACAGTGGTAAATAACAAAATCACGAGCTCCATTTAAATATATTCTTGGTCCAGTAAGCTTTTGGGACAGTGGTTAATTAACAGAATCACGAGCTCCATTTAAATATATCTCTTGGTCCAGTAAGCTTTTGGGCAGTGTTAATTAACAGAATCACGAGCTCCATTTAAATATATCTCTTGGTCCAGTAAGCTTTTGGAATAGTGGTAAATAACAGAATCACGAGCTCCATTTAAATATATCTCTTGGTCCAGTAAGCACTTTGGGCAGTGTGATAAATATTGAAATAAGTAATCTCCTGTAGCTAAATCTCACTTTTCCTTTTACCTCCTTGGTCAATCAAAATCTAGGTTATAATGCCAGAGGAGAATCTGTTTTCTCTCTCTCTCTCTCTCTCTCTCTCTCTCTCTCTCTCTCTCTCTCTCTATTTTTTATTACGATACATTTATTGTTTAGATGTGTTCTATATGTAAGAGATTGCCTCATAGAAATAATGAATAAAAACCCAAATGACGAGAGAAGACACCGGATTACTATCACTATACGCAAACTACAATAGCGTATAAAACTTCGCGTAAATCTGTGCGTTTTTTCCCCACAGACCGGTTGCTCTAGGTCTAAGAAATGACGGTTAGAGAGAAATCGGGATGAATTGGCGTCTTTTTTTCATCCCCTGGCTACTCGGTTAAGGATGAATTCCGAGCATAAAATATCCACAGCCTCTTATCTACTACGTTCAGAACCCCTGAGCCTTCATTAAAGTCTCGGCAACTCACAAATGATGGTGCCTATCCCACAGGTCCTCTCTTACGCAGTGGAGGAGGTGGTTCTTTCGCTCTGAGAATGTGTATATCATCCTCCCACCTTACTCCCTCCCAGGACCTTTAACATGTCCTTTTATCATCATTACCATTATAACAAATTATTATTATTATTATTATTATTAATTATTATTATTATTATTATTATTATTATTAATCATCGAAAAAGAAAGTACCTAAAAACGATTAGATGGCTTTTACTCAGACAGTGTTGTCATTTCGTTCAGACATCCATCTGCTATGACCTTTCTCTGCATTTACTTTCTTCTTGAACAACATTTTATCCTCCTTAAAGTTATTGCTCAATTTCTCCCAAACTGCCTTCTTTATTATTCTTCTTTATCTCTCTCACTTCCTCTTTAAAGGCCCCTATCTTGTATGGCAGCGCATGATCAGATCCTCTTTCATGCAACTGCAACACAAATAACCTCTTTTTTTCTCTCTCTCTTTCTGCATATTTTTTCTCTCAACACGAATAGTTTCTATACCTTCTTCTGTTTCAATAAACACACCCTCCTTTTCATATAGTCCCAGCACACGGAATTCTATAAACTTCTCATGTACTTCCCACATGTCATTGTCTTCAACCTTAAATCCAGCACACTCTCTCTCTCTCTCTCTCTCTCTCTCTCTCTCTCTCTCTATATATATATATATATATATATATATATATATATATATATATATATATATATATATATATATATATATATAATATATATATATATATATATATATATATACATGTATATATATCATACATATATATATATATATATTATATATATATAATATGTATATATACACTTATATATCTATCTATAATATATATATATAGATATATATATATATATATAATATATATAGTATATATAGAGAGAGAGAGAGAGAGAGATAGAGAGAGAGAGAGAGAGAGAGAGAGAGACGTGTGTTGGATTTAAGGTTGAAGACAATGACATGTGGGAAGTTACATGAAGAAGTTTATAGAATTCCGTGCTGGGACTATATGAAAAGGAGGGTGTATTTATGAAGATAAGAAGGTATAAAAACTATTCGTGTTGAGAGGCGAATATGCAGAAAGAGAGAGGAGAGATTATTTGTGGTGCAGCTGCATGACAGAGGATATGATCATGCGCTGCCATACAAGGATGGGGGTCTTGAAGAGGAAAGTGAGAGAGATAAAGAAGAAAAATAAAGAAGGTTGTTTGGGAGAAATTGAGCAATAACTTTAGGGAGGATGAAATGTTGTTCAACAAGAAAGTAAATGCAGAGAAAGGTCATAGCAGATGGATGTCTGAATGAAATGGCAACACTCTGTCTGAGTAAAACCCAACTAATCGTTTTTTAGGTTCTTTCGATGATAATAATATAATAATAACTCAGCGCCGGAAATATGATAAAAGCCATAACACATGGGCAGTGCCAGTAATCAGATACAGCGCAGGAATAGTGGAATGGACGAAGGCAGAACTCCGCAGCATAGATCAGAAAACTAGAAACATATGACAATACACAAAGCACTACACCCAAGAGCAAATACGGACAGACTATACATAACACGAAAGGAAGGAGGGAGACGACTGCTAAGTATAAAGGACTGCGTCAACATCGAGAACAGAGCACTGGGGGCAATATCTGAAAACCAATGAAGACGGGTGGCTCAAGAGTGTATGGGAAGGACTGATAAAAGTAGACGAAGACCCAGATTACAGAGATAGGAGGATGGCAAACAGAACAGACCAATGCACGGACAAAAACATGAGACAGACTAAAGAATGGCCAGCGATGACACATGGCAATGGCTACAGAGGGGAGAGCTCAAGAAGGAAACT
>NC_061094.1:49924717-49927217 GCF_015104395.2 Macrobrachium nipponense
AGGATCTTTATTAGCGCATATACATTTTTTATTTCATCCTTATCTTTTTTTTTTCCACTGGCACAAATGAAATGTTTTTTTTTTTTTTTAATGTTAGTCTGCTCATGCTAATAAAAATGCGGACACCGGAATTTTTTGTCATAGCTCTGATAAAGAAGTGGGTTATCATTATTGCATGCTTGTTAAAGTATATATGCTGTGTTGCGGTATGTTTGATAACATGAATTTATATTTGAAGTGGGGATTACAAATATCCTTATTACTACAAATTCTACTTGCGAATATTATGGCGTCCGTCTGGACGGTTTTCTATTTGCAAGCGTTGAAATGTTAATAGTTACCCTTATGTAAACCCAGTGTGTGTGTGTGTGTGTGTGTTTTACAAATTCTACCAGCGAATATTTTGGTATCTGTCCGGATGATTCTATTTGCAGTCGTGAATTTTTGTATAGTTGTCTTATGTAACCAAGTCTACTCAAATAATTTTTTTTCTAGCTAAAGTGTGTGTGTGTGTAACGTCGTACAAGTCATCTGATCACGGCTTTCACTCAATTTTTTTCAAACGTCTTCTTACCATATTTGTTGTAAATTATAAATTCTTGCCCAGATAATGAGCAATGGCCAATTAAAAATTACTTTTCAAAACATAATTGGAGAGCAAATTTCCTATTCAGGCAAAGAAAGTAGTTCACAAACCTCCCATTATCCTCTGGGACGCTGGGAAACGTCCCAGGATGCGAAAAATATGCAGTCCTAAGAATATCCTACCGACAAAAGAAGAAGAAGAGAAGTAGGATTCACCACTGGTAAGGAATGAAAAATAAAAATAAAGGTAAGGAAAAAGTTCAAGAGAATTTCACTAATGACTCCTCAAGGCTGCATCTCCCCCAAGATAAAGAGAAGACCGAGATGGAAATTGAGTGACAAAGAGCGACGGAAAATGCGATAACCCTCGACGAAAGTCAAAATAAATTATTCCTCTCTTTCTTCTTGCAATTGCAATCAAGAATTCTGAGAGGAAAATTAATTAAGGCAGCATTCTAGGAACAAAGAATTTTTTCCGTTCATTCTTTTACTTTTTTTCATGTAGTGAAGACTTATTTGCTTAAATTCATTTTAGAGAAAGAATAGTTTATATAATGAGGATTTGTTTTGCACGAGTTTTACTCTCTCTAATTAAACTGATCTACCAGAAGGAGAGAGAGAGAGAGAGAGAGAGAGAGAGAGAGAGAGAGAGAGAGAGAGAGAGAGAGAGAAAATTTCAATACCATCACCTTATACATGATAATTATGATCACACCATTACGAAATTGACCAAATAAATTTATAGCGAACCTAAAAACTCGGACATTAAATGGCACTGCTACAAGTCCTTCAAAAGTTCTGTCCTGGATATCCGTGTTCAAAGTAGGCCTATTCCAAAAGCTTTCAACCAATAATGATATCAGGGGTAAAGTTTCTGACCCCGATCCTACCTGCCGCAGACGGAATCGACAGCCTATGTGACAGTGGCGAGTGGACATCAATTTAAGTTTAGCCAGACTTCAGTAACTGAGATGTAAGGAAGGTAACGAATATGACGTCTTCTGACATCATACTACTATTACTTGAGGATCGGGTTAATGTTTAATCCCAAGACTTAGTGGGTGGGAGACTGGGAGCTTTCTATGGAGTGTAAAGGTTAAACACAGTTTCCTAAAGGGGTTTTTAGCACTTCTTGATGCTGAGCTCGGGAGTATTCAAGCATTCCTTTTTGCAGACATTGCTAAATAAATACAAAGGAATACTGGTGAATTTAAGAGTTTTATTACAGCTGTGATATCTAACTCATGAGGCAGTGGATGATACCTGAGTGAAAGGGACTTATTCATATCAAACTGTATTGGTTACTCAAAATAAATACCTACCTACTAGAGAGAGAGAGAGAGAGAGAGAGAGAGAGTGGGAGGCCACCACATGGTGGTGCAAAAACAAAGAATTGTTTTAAGCGTTATATTTGAGTTTTAATTGCTCTGAAACTTCAGTTTGCTACAAGTATTTGTACTATAAACTATTTTAGAAAGGAGACAAAGGCATCCATTTTAAAGCACAAGCTGGCAGAGAAAGTAGCTAGAATTACCACTTCAACATAATGATTATTTTGATTGTGGAGAAGCAAAACCCTAACGTATCTTGAAAATATAGAAAACGGAGTTTTAATGTACTCTGTAATTTAGGCTTGATATTGACCTTATCTTTCAATGGATATAAAAACAACATTGGCAAAAAAATCTCCATGATTGGTGCACGACAAACACCTTCCGAGTTTTCAATGTTTTGAAAGTAATTATGAAGAAAAGCTGTAGAATGGCTATATTATAACGGGAAAATATCCATGAAGGCATCGTAGACTTGCAGATATATAACCTAAAGATCAAGTGTCATTACTCTAGTATATTTACTTAAAAACCCAGCAGAACTGGGCGAGTTGGACGTGAAAGCTCCCTCATAAAAGGATGTG
>NC_061094.1:49929717-49932790 GCF_015104395.2 Macrobrachium nipponense
CACAGCTTTAATAACTAAATAAAAAAAATCACTATACCACTTTTCATTAATAATTGTTACATTAAATTCCATTAAATTAACTTTTACAACTTAATTCATTTAAATACTGAGATCTGTACTTCCGGTTCAAGCTTCTAGAACATTCTACTGGCGGGAAATCACACAAAATGGTGCAATAACATACCAACAGGCAAATTAATCGAGTATCGCACATCACTAAACTTTTACAATCATTCGACATTCATTGGTACCAAAAAAAAAGGTAACTAAAAATCTGACATCAAGCGCCACAATTAGAACCGATTCTACAGTAGTATACGCTACCAAAAGCATTTTCTATACATTGATTTTGTTCACTTTGTAAAGACAACGCCACAACGGAACTTTAGGAATGACTAAACAGAATTAACAATATACTAAAGGGCTTTCAATTTATCAAACGTCACACTGGTGTCGGTTGTGTCGCAGGATTCTACAATGTATGTGTGTATATCTATATATATATATATATATATATATATATATATATATATATATATATATATATATATATTACATAAACCTAGAAGGGTGAGTCCCTATTCTCAGCAAGCGTCAAGAGAGGAGGGTGGTACCCCTTTTCCCATGTTTCTTGACCTTAGTTAATTGCCTTAGTATTCCCCTCAGCAATGAGAAGAGTCAGGACGTTCAGTATATCACAGAAGGCGTAGCGCGAGATTTTCACTGAGGAAGGAAGACACACGACAGAGGGGAATGGTAAAGGAACATCAGTAGAGCTTCCACAAGAAACGAGGGGATGAATGAAAATGTCTCTTATGAAAGCTCTATGTGAGACGCTTCGAAAGAAGGGAAAAAGGTCCCAAGTGGTATTTCTAGGTTTTAAAAGCAACTTATGACATGATTTCATCATGCGAAGGGTAGCGATACAGAAGGTAAGTTGCTGAAAGTGGTTCAGTATCTCTATGATCAAAGCAAAGCATATGTTAGATTATTTATGAGTAATGACTTGTCTGGGGTAAAATAGGGTCCGATACAAAGTTAATTCATATACCCTTGGCTGTTTTAATATCTTTAGGGATGAAATAATGCCACAATTCCGAGAAAAAAAATCAGATGCAGCTGCAATAAGTCGCGGGTGTCACAAAACTGCTGAAGTTTGTAAATGATACAGCACTGACTGGGAAAAGTAAAAGATAATACAGAAATTAATGAATGAGGTCGAAAGTTCGTGCGAGGAAACAAAGTTGAGAGTTAATATGTTTGAGAGTCAGGTTATGAGCGATAATAGAAACCAGGGAAATGAAACAAAGATTTAATAAGGTTGGTTGGAAGATGGAAGCGGCTGATTTACATAGTTCTTTGTAAATAAATATAAAGAATTATATAAGGATGAAAAAAAGACAAGTAAGGAGAGTACCAGGCAAGAGACTTGCAATGTCTGTAGAAAACAAAGAAGGAATGTAAGGAAATGGTGCCGTTCAAACTCCCCTGTTCATTGGATGCAAATGAAAAAATAAAATAAAATAAAATAAAATCATTTTAATTTGACCAATGAACTTCTCTAAATTTTGAACTCCCATTTCATGGATAATCTCGAAATCAGATATAAAACAAACAAACAAAGACGAAAGCAAGTTGCAGAGGGCGCTTGAGAGGAAACGCCAGAACTGCGTTTTGGTGCATCAACTTATCAACATGCAATTAGGAATAACCAGGAGAGAGCGCCTTGAGGAAGAATAGTCACTAACGAAGAGACGAAAATAAATGGGCGAGAGCAACGACGTCTGAGGAACGTCTTTAGAAATATAAGTAAAAAATTATTAAGATGAATAAGGAGACAAGAACTCGGAAAGATGATGGAGGAAATCACGAAGGGGGGGGGAGGAAACCTTCCTGACGGTGTTCGGAAGGACTTCGACCTCGTCTTCGAAAGTAATAGCAAAGCACTTTCTCCATAGTCCAAAACACTGTTAAATCAGGACAGAGTTCTCAACATGCATGATCTATATAATTATGATGTCATTGACCTATATGTCTAAAAAAAAATATATAGCTATGAATATAATTTTGATTATTTTGGCAGTAGTTGACTTTAAACCAGAAACTGTAAGTCTGAAGGGTTGTGTGGTTCCTAAGAAAGGAATAGTTTACATGAAGTGGGAGTTAGGTTAAAAAAAAAAAAAAAAAAAAGTTCAGAGTCTTATTTCAAAAGAATGATTTATAGTATACTCTGCATGGAAAAAGGCTGGAAAAAATTTATAGAAAAATAATTGGCCAAGGAATAAAGTTGAGAATTCATTTCAACTTTTAATTATCTCCTCTCTTGTAGAATAATGCTATTGCAGAACTGAGAGGCATTTTGTTTCATTCTGCAGCAACTAAATTGTAAGCCCTGTGAAAGCAATCTTAGTCATTAAATGATGTGGTTTATAATCTATATGCCAAAGAACTGGAAAACTGAGTAGAGTTTGGCTAACGTAGCAATAAATTATAAGGCTGAGAGTGATACCCTCCTTACAGAATGGCTGAATCAGTGTTGATGCATATAGTCAATACAAGAAGGAAACTCTGTCGCCAAAAATCACACCATCTTTAAATTCAGCAACATTTCCTTGTTGACGGGAAAATGGAGTATGTGTCTTACAAGAAAATATCAGGATACACTCTCCTAGTATCCTAGTATCAGCAAGATACTAGGATACTAGGAAAGTGTATCCTAGTATCTTGCTAATACTAGGATACTAGGAAAGTGTATCCTAGTATCCTAACATCAGCAAGATACTTGGGTACACTTTCAATCCTTCTCCCGCAAATTTGAGTTGTTATTCCTACAGGATGTAAAAGAGGCAAGCTTCTTCATGAAATGAAAAACCTGGTGAAATTAATAAACCGATTCCTTTCATGAATAAAAGTAAGAAACTGTGAATAAAGACTAATTAGGTGCTAAAATCACACCATCTTTAAATTCAGTAACAATTGCTTGTTGACGAAAACAGCAAGTAAACAACTTTGAAGAAAACTGTTCTTAGATACTAGAATATCCTTTAAATCTTTATCCAGCGAATTTGAGAAG
>NC_061094.1:49938290-49940790 GCF_015104395.2 Macrobrachium nipponense
CAGTTAAGTCAGTTACCGAATGAGGTGCTGTAGCCAACGTTGCAGCGTAATGTAATTATCTTTAAATCCGAGCAGTTGGTTCCTAAACTCTTCCACTAATTGTGGGGTGATGTAACTTTACATAACTGGATGTAAATACCAGCTATTAGGGAATGGTGTTGTCTCTGAAAAATGATTTTGCTGTTATAAACGCACCAGAGAAAATTTATTAGGCACACATTGTTTAGGTGGTAAATCAAGTTTGTCTGTCAACAACAGACCTGTTATTTTATGTACTGCTCTTTATCTCCAAAGCAGTTAGATATTATGACTCGATATGAGGGAGCTTTCACGCCCAACACATCCTTTTATGAGGGAGCTTTCACGCCCAACACATCCTTTTATGATGGAGCTTTCACGCCCAACACATCCTTTTATGAGGAAGCTTTCACGCCTAACACATCTTTTTATAAATGAACTTTCACGCCCAACACATCCTTTTATGAGGGAGCTTTCAAGCTCACATCCTTTCATGAGGGAGCTTTCACGCCCAACACATCCTTTTATGAGGGAGCTTTCGCGCCCAACACATCCTTTTATGAGGGAGCTTTCGCGCCCAACACATCCTTTTATGAGGGAGCTTACAAGCTCACATCCTTTTATAAGGGAGCTTTCACGCCCAACACATCCTTTTATAAGGGAGCTTTCACGCTCAACACATCCTTTTATGAGGGAGCTTTCAAACCCACATCCTTTTATGAGGGAGCTTTCACGCCCAACACATCCTTTTATGAGGGAGCTTTCACGTCCAACGCATCCTTTTCTGCTGGGTTTTTAAGTAAATATACTAGAGTAATGACACTTGATAGCTTGGAAATCTTATAGTTCTTTAGGTTAAATATCAGCAAGTCTACGATGTCTTCATGGATATTTTTCTGTTATAATACAGCCATATCTACAGCTTTTCGTTATAATTACTTTCAAAACATTGAAAACTCGGAAGGTGTTTGTTATGCACTAATCATGGAGATTTTTTTGCCAAAGTTTTTTTTTTAATATCCATTGAAAGAGAAACCAACGCAAAATTATGGCTTTATAAGATCACTATCAAGCCTAATTTACAGAGTACATTAAAACTCCGTTTCCTTTATTTTCTTATTTTCAAGATACGTTAGGGTTTTGCTGCTCCACAGATCAAAATAAACATTATGTTGAAGTGGTAATTCTGGCTACTTTCTCTGCCAGCTTGTGCTATAAAATGAATGTCTTTGTCTCCTTTCTAAAATAGTTTATAGTACAAATACTTGTAGCAAACTGAAGTTTCAGAGCAATTAAAACTCAAATATAACACTTATATAAAACAATTCTTTGTTTTTGCACCATGTGGTGGCCTCCACTCTCTCTCTCTCTCTCACTCTCGATGTAGGTAGATATTCATTTTCGGTAACCAATACAGTTTGATATGAATAAGTCCCTCTCACTCAGGTATCATCCACTGGCTCAACTCTTAGGCCCTGTCCACACTGTCGAGCAGAGCCCGGCAGACACTGCCCGCTGTTTGTATTTCTCTCGCTTCTGAAGCCATGTTACCAGATGATTGTATCCTTTCAGGCTCATATTAGGCAGAGCCCGACGGTCTCTGCCCTTACAAGGCAAAGTCCGTCTGTAGCAGCGTTACCAAAGTGAGGAAATTCTTCTGCTAACTATGAAGATTTGAGTTAGGGACAATCAGACGAGGATATGAGTGCCTAATTCCCCCTCAAACTGATAATATGAGGAAAAATTTCCTCAACGCTTATAGCTGTATTAAGGCATTTCTACAGATTTTTTTTCATATGTATGTACACACAAACTTATCTACAGTACATTATATATACTTACATTCATACATACACATGCGTACATATGTAAACATATTCTATATTTAAGATTTCACTGAGTGTACTTTGATGTTTGTATGTTCTTCATTCCTGAAAGCATTTGTTACTGGAGATAAATTTCGTATTAACTTAGTGGATTTTGAATAATGAATAATTAAAATGCATAAAAGATGTTTATTGAGAAATTGTGTTCCGTTCTTAACATTCATTACGTTTTATGCATTCTTTCGTATTAGAGCTACTAGCAAAAAATAAATAAATAAAATAGAATAAAAAAATAGTAGACAGCCTACCCAACTCGGTTTTATGGAAAAATTTATATACCTTTTTATTTGGAAACATATACGCACAAGATTGTTTTAAGACAAACATGATTTTGATGTAGGTACTGTGAATGTGATATGTACATATTCTGTTCGTTTATGGATACATGTGTCTGTAATGGGGAACAAAGTTGTATGAACAGGTTTATAGAATAACATGAGTAAAGAACTTTACATGCATAGCATTCATTCATTCGCTTGTTTCTCCTCTCTCTCTCTCTCTCTCTCTCTCTCACACACAATCATCATGGTTTCTGAAGCAGTAAAAAAGGCTGGAGGTTGCACTAGGTTTACGCCGACTAAATCTATGATTGAATG
>NC_061094.1:49953290-49963754 GCF_015104395.2 Macrobrachium nipponense
TATTTCAATATTTATCACACTGCCCCAAGTGCTTACTGGACCAAGAGATATATTTAAATGGAGCTCGTGATTCTGTTATTTACCACTGTTCCAAAAGCTCACTGGAGGAAGAGATATATTTAAATGAAGCTCGTGATTCTGTTATTTACCACTGTTCCAAAAGATTACTGGACCAAGAGATATATTTAAATGGAGCTCGTGATTCTGTTATTTACCACTGCTCCTTAAGCTCATGGAGGAAGAGATGTAATTAAATGGAGCTCTGGATTCTGTACCGACTCGATTTACTTCGCTGTCTGGGTATTTGTTATGAAAGCGAAAAATGTTTTTGCACATCTTTTTATTTTAAATTCCTGTCTGTCAGTAAGGGAAAGATGCAGAGCTATCATGAAATTGAACATTCAGAATGCTTTCACAGTAATCATTTTGAACCAATTGAAATAATTAGGTAAAAAGGGAGGAATTATCCTCTTGGAACTCAATTGCTTGACGACCTCGGTAAGTTCTCGGTCAATATCAGTCCTTCTAAAACGCTTTACTCTAAATCCTCTGAAGAACTCCAAGAGTTATCAACATAAATAAGCCGTAATAAGACGCATAAGCAGTAAATGGCCCAAAATGAGCCCATGAAGCAATTTTCAGCCACTTTTCAAGGAAATGGTGTTCCATTTGGGTGTGTCATTTAAGGACTGGGTTGCAATCCCCCCCCCCCCCCCCCCCCCCCCACCCCCCCACCCCCCCCCCCCCCCCCCCCCCCCCCCCCCCCCCCCCCCCCCCTCTCTCTCTCTCTCTCTCTCTCGCTCTCTGTCTGTCTGTCTACCTGTAGCTAACATTGCCCTAGAACGAACCGTTATGTATAAATTTGACCGTGATATATACTATGTAATAACCATTTTTAAGGAACAAATCCTCTTGGTTTTGACTCTCTCTCTCTCTCTCTCTCTCTCTCTCTCTCTCTCTCTCTCTCTCTCTCTCTCTCTCTCTGTGTTTAAACTTATTTTTCGTTTATTAGGCCATTTGCAACATTTGGTGTCCTTTTAGATTGGATGAGGGGATTTTGATAAAAGTAAAATTAACTGAATTTGTGAAGTATATGCAAGTCAGTGACATCCCTAATGGGGTGCAACTAAACTTTTATTTACCTCTATAGCCTAGATAGTGCTAAGGTTTATTATCAGAGGATATTTGTTACTAACAAGAGATAAAACACTAACCAGAAATGAATCAGAACAACAATCTCGACGTGACAAGAAAGAGAGACGTAATAGAGTATTCCTCGGTACCCCAGTTATGTAGATCAGCTGGACGAAATCCACACCCACAGAATGTTGCCGGAAATCGTCGTGGTAACGAGATGAAACGCAAATTCACCGGACATTTATTCGATCCTGAATATGTCAGGAACAAGGGAAAATGAAGAAAGAAATCAGGGAGGAGATATTAGAGTACTTCTCAGAATTGCAGGAGATATTCCAGGCCGCTTGTTGGAGAGTGGCAAACTCAAAGTTAGGAAATGAGAGTTGGTAGATAAATAGCTTACTAAGAACGGTTGGAATTACGCAGATCAGTGACATGTTCCTACGTTGGGAATAAAATGACGGATAAAACAAATAAAACAAAGTAATGCTGTATGAAAACATTTGATGAAAATGCAATCACTGGCGAAACAAAGCCACAGTTATTTTTAGGTACACATATTTTAAAAATAAATATCTACATAGAGCTTCCAGGGATCTCTTCAGTTCCCATTTTGAGATTGAAAATGGGAATTGGACAGATTCCCGAAAGCTCTCTGTAGATATTTATTTCTAAATACATGTACCCATATATAACTTGATTTATTTATCCGTTTCAAGACTCATCCTACGAGTATTTTTCAAAATAAATACCTTTATTAAACAAAAACAGAAGGGTTTTTATACTACTGTGAGTATTTTTTAAGTACTATTATTAAAAAAAACCAGGAGTGTTTTTATGTTACTATGAATATTTCTTAAATACTATTATAAAAAAAACCAGGCGTGATTTTATGTTACTATGAGTATTTTTAAATACTATTATTAAAAAGAAAACAAAACCAGGAGGGTATGGTGCTATGATTATTTTTTTGAATACTATTATAAAAAAACCCAGGAGTGTTTTTATGTTACTATGAATATTTCTTAAATACTATTATAAAAAAAACCAGGCGTGTTTTTATGTTACTATGAGTATTTTTAAATACTATTATTAAAAAGAAAACAAAACCAGGAGGGTTTTTTATGGTGCTATGATTATTTTTTTGAATACTATTATAAAAAAACCCAGGGTGTTTTTATGTTACTACGAGTATTTTTTAGATACTATTATTAAAAAAAACAGGAGTATTTCTATGTTACTAAGAGTATTTTTTAAATAATATTATTAAAAAAAGAGAAAAAAATAGGATTTTTATGTTACTATGAGTATTATTTGAAATAATATAAAAAAAACCGGAGTCTTTGGTGGACATGGCGGAATGTCGACCTTTCTTCAATCTTGAATTAACTTCTAACCTCGTGATATCTTATTGAGGCCTTTCTCTTAAGCGAGATAACGAAATTCGATAAACCGATGGGGTGTGGTGGAGGATAAGCCCGTTGAACTTGCTCTTGGCCGCTGTTGTCGTAACTCTCGTTTTATGGTCTTGGGCGTAAACACGAAAATCGATATTCTGATATATTTGTTTCTTTCTACTTTTTTTTTTCCTTTTCTTAATCTTCTTCCTTTATCTATGTTTGCTTATTCCGGCGAGGCTTCATTTACTCTCTTTATAGAGCAGAGGCAATTTTTCTATTACCTTCTGTTACTTCTTTCAAATGAACGCCATAGTCTTTGGAAGATTGGAATTTCAAGTCAGTGACCCCTATGGGTCTGTTTCATATGATAATAATAATAATAATAATAATAATAATAAGAAGAAGAAGAAGAAGAAGAAGAAGAAGATGGATGCTGGGTATCAACTCAAGAAAAGAGGCAACAGAATCAACCATCTGATGTTCATGGACGACATCAAGCTGTATGGTAAGAGCATCAAGGAAATAGATACCCTAATCCAGACTATAAGGATTGTATCTGGGGACATCAGGATGGAGTTTGGAATAGAAATATGCGCCTTAGTCAACATACAAAAAGGCAAAGTAACGAGAATGAAGGGATAAAAGCTACCAGATGGGAGCAACATCAAACACATAGATGAGCAGGATACAAATACCTGGGAATAATGGAAGGAGGGGATATAAAAACACCAAGAGATGAAGGACACGATCAGGAAAGAATACATGCAAAGACTCAAGGCGATACTCAAGTCAAAACTCAACGCCGGAAATATGATAAAAGCCATAAACACATGGGCAGTGCCAGTAATCAGATACAGCGCAAAAATAGTGGAATGGACGAAGGCAGAACTCCGAAGCATAGATCAGAAAACCAGGAAACAAATGACGATACACAAAGCACTACACCCAAGAGCAAATACGGACAGACTATACATAACACGAAAGGAAGGAGGGAGAGGACTACTAAGTATAGAGGACTGCGTCAACATCGAGAACAGAGCACTGGGGCAATATCTGAAAACCAGTGAAGACGAGTGGCTAAAGAGTGCATGGGAAGAAGGACTAATAAAAGTAGACGAAGACCCAGAAATATACAGAGACAGGAGAATGACAGACAGAACAGAAGACTGGCACAACAAACCAATGCACAAACAATACATGAGACAGACTAAAGAACTATCCAGCGATGACACATGGCAATGGCTACAGAGGGGAGAGCTCAAGAAGGAAAGTGAAGGAATGATAACAGCGGCACAAGATCAGGCCCTAAGAACCAGATATATTCAAAGAACGATAGACGGAAATAACATCTCTCCCATATGTAGGAAGTGCAATACGAAAAATGAAACCATAAACCACATAGCAAGCGAATGCCCGGCACTTGCACAGAACCAGTACAAAAAGAGGCATGATTCGTGCAAAAGCCTCCACTGGAGGCCTGTGCAAGAAACAATCAGCTACCTTGCAGTAATAAGTGGTACGAACACCAACCTGAGGGAGTGATAGAAAACGATCACGCAAAGATCCTCTGGGACTATGGTATCAGAACGGATAGGGTGATACGTGCAAACAGACCAGACGTGACGTTGATTGACAAAGTCAAGAAGAAAGTATCACTCATTGATGTCGCAATACCATGGGACACAAGAGTTGAAGAAAAAGAGATGGGATAAGTACTAAGTATCAAGATCTGAAAATAGAAATAAGAAGGATATGGGATATGCCAGTGGAAATCGTACCCATAATCATAGGAGCACTAGGCACGATCCCAAGATCCCTGAAAAGGAATCTAGAAAAAAACTAGAGGCTGAAGTAGCTCCAGGACTCATGCAGAAGAGTTTGATCCTAGAACGGCACACATAGTAAGAAAAGTGATGGACTCCTAAGGAGGCAGGATGCAACCGGACCCCACACTATAAATACCACCAGTCGAATTGGAGGACTGTGATTAGAGCAAAAAAAAAAAAAAAATAAATAAATAAAAAAATAATAATAATCAACCAGTTGATGTTCATGGACAACATCAAGCTGTATGGTAAGAGCATCAAGGAAATAGATACCCTAATCCAGACTGATAGGATTGTATCTGGGGACATCAAGATGGAGTTTGGAATAGAAAAATGTGCCTTAGTCAACATACAAAAGGGCAAAGCAACAAGGACTGAAGGGATAAAGCTACCAGATGGGAGCAGCATCAAACACATAGATGAGTCGGGATGCAAATACCTGGGAATAATGGAAGGAGGGGATATAAATCACAAGCGATGAAGGACACGATCAAGAAAGAATATATGCAGACTCAAGGCGATACTCAAGTCAAAACTCAACGCCGGAAATATGATAAAAGCCATAAACACATGGGCAGTACCAGTAATCAGATACAGCGCAGGAATAGTGGAATGGAAGAAGGCAGAACTCCGCAGCATAGACCAGAAAACTAGGAAACATATGACAATACTCAAAGCACTACACCCAAGAGTAAATACGGACAGAGTATACATAGCACGAAAGGAAGGAGGGAGAGGCGTACTAAGTATAGAGGACTACGTCAACATCGAGAACAGAGCACTGGGGCAATATCTGAAAACCAGTGAAGACGAGTGGCTCAAGGGTGCATGGGAAGAAGGACTGAGAGACAGGAGAATGACAAACAGAACAGAGGAATGGCACTACAAACCAATGCACAGACAATACATGAGAGAGACTAAAGAACTGGCCAGCAATGACACATGGCAATGGTTACTATGGGGAGAGCTCAAGAAGGAAACTGAAGGAATGATAACAGCGGCACAAGATCAGGGCCTAAGAACCAGATATGTTCAAAGAACGATAGATAGAAAGAACATCTCTCCCATATGTAGGAAGTGCAATACGAAAAATGAGACTATAAACCACATAGCAAGCGAATATCCGGCACTTGCACAGAACCAGTACAAAAAGAGGCATGAGTTAGTGACAAAAGCCCTCCACTGGAGCCTGTGCAAGAAACACCAGCTACCTTGCAGTAATAAGTGGTACGAGTACCAACCTGAAGAAGAGATAGAAATCGATCAGGCAAAAATCCTTTTAGGGGCTATGGAATCAAAACAGATAGGGTGATACGTTCAAATAGACCAGACGTGACGTTGATTGACAAAATCAAGAAGAAAGTATTACTCATTGATGTCGCAATACCATGGGACACTAGAGTTGAAGAGAAAGAAAGGGAAAAAATGGATAAATATACCTGAAAATAGAAATAAGAATGATATGGGATATGCCAGTGGGAATTGTACCCATAATCATAGGAACACTAGGCACGATCCCAAGATCCCTGAAAAAGGAATCTGGAAAAACTAGAGGCTGAAGTAGCTCCAGGACTCGTGCAGAAGAGTGTGATCCTAGAAACGGCGCACATAGTGAGAAGAGTGATGGACTCCTAAGGAGGCAGGATGCAACCCGGAATCCCACACCATAAATACCACCCAGTCGAATTGGAGGACTGTGATAGACCAAAAAAAGAAAAAAGAAAAAAAGAAAAATAATAATTTGGTGTGATGATTGACAAAATCAAGAAGAATGTATCACTCATTGATGTCGCAACCCATACATGGCGGACACCAGAGCCCTAGATAGAGAAAGAGTGAGAAAAAAACTTGATAAGTATCAAGAGATCTGCAATTATAAATAAGAGGGATTGTGGGATATGCCAGAGGAAATTGTCACATCCAATCATAGGAAACACTTGGCACGATCCAAAGATCCCTAAAAAAGTGAACAGGAAACAAAAAGATTAGATGCTGAAGTAGTTCAGACTCATGCAGAGGAGTGTGATTCTGGAAATAGCGCACAATGTGTGAAAATTGATTGACTCCTAAGGAGGCAGGATGCAACCCGGAACATCACAGTGTAAAAACCACCCAGTCGAATAGGATGACTGTGATAGAAAAAGAAGGATAATAATAATAAAGATATCCATGTTGGAAAACATTAGTTCCCATTCTAAAAATACCCCGCAGAGAATAAAAGTGTAATCGAGATTTTATTTCGTGTCATTGCTGGTTGAGCACAATCATACAATAAATTTTTATATTGAATGCTCAACGCTTTAGCAGAAATTTAATGCAAACATTGATAGCTTTAATTTAGCAAGCCATCCGTTGAGAGAGAGAGAGAGAGAGAGAGAGAGAGAGAGAGAGAGAGAGAGAGAGAGAGAGAGATTTACCATTCTTGTCTCTATTTATCTGTTTTATCTTGTTCTCCTGTGTAACAAGAAGTAAACGAACGTTTTCGTTAGAAATGATTTTAAATTTTTCATACACTTGTATTTTCCGAGCTATATACCTTTCCTCCTCCTCCTCCTCCTCCTACTTCACCACCACATCCTCCCCCTTTTCCTCCTCTTCCTCCTCCTCTACCACCTTCTCCTCCTTCTCCTCCTCCTCCTCCACCACCTCTTCCTCCTTCTCCTCCTCCTCCACCTCCTCCTCCTCTACTCCATCTCCAATCTACTCCTCCTCTTACTCCTCCTCCTCCATCTCCTCCTCCTCTTCCTTCTCCTTCTCCTCCTCCTCCTCCTTCAGCAACTCCTCCTCCTCCTTCACCTTCTCCTCCTTCAGCACCTCCTCCTCCTCCACCTCCTCCTCCTCTTCCTTCTCCTCCTCCTCCTCCACCTCCTCCTCCTCTTACTCCTCCTCCTCTTACTCCTCCTCCTCCATCTCCTCCTCCTCCATCTCCTCCTCCTATTCCTCTTCTTTCCTCTCCTCCTCCTCATCCTCCTCACGCAACTACCTCCTCCTCCTTCACCTTCTCCTCCTTCAGCACCTCCTCCTCCTCCTCCACATCCTCCTCCTCCTTCTCCTCCACTCTCTCTCTCTCTCTCTCTCTCTCTCTCTCTCTCTCTCTCTCTCTCTCTGTGCCAAATGGAGCGATAAACAGTCCAATTGGAAGCAGAGTGGGATTCCAGATGCCATGAAACTCCAGTAACATAAAATTGGAGACAATCCGGGCGATGCAATTCCCGCTAATTGTCAATGACTACCAATTTACTTCTCTGGAATAACAATACATCAGTCAGGCGTATCGATCTTAAGGAAATGTATCAGAAGGATAAAGTAAGTACCTTTTATCTAATTTATCTTTTAGTACTTATCGTATTGTTTCTTTACAACATCAAGTACTGGGCACGTCCTCGGTTTAGATAATCAAGACCACATGATGTTCAATTAAAATGCGATTTCCATATAATATTCTTGTGAATTAGTTCAACGGTTTTCAACTTTTCGCTTTTTTGTTTTTACTTCATTCGGAATCCAAAGGAAATGATCCCTCTCTCCCGCTCCTCCTCTCTGGTGCTGCCGAAAACAATTTAGCAGAACAAGACGTTAGAATTGATTAAGGCAAAGGAAACTTAGTAATGCAATGAGAGAAGGCGCGTGAGGGATCAAGGTTGCTCATTCAAACTTTCCAGCCATTTCAGAGTTGTGTTGGACGGACTGTGTTTCCGCATTTGCATATCATTTGCATCAGTTAACCTGCAACGAAATTCTAGTAACGAAGGCATCTCTCTCTCTCTCTCTCTCTCTCTCTCTCTCTCTCTCTCTCTCTCTCTCTCTCTCTCTCTCTCGTTTTGTGTTTAGCATAACATGGAGATAACTCCCTTTAAGAGTTTTCAGGTTGGATGTTGGGGAAAAAAAAAATATATATCTCTCTAATTGATCTTACTAAACAGCAACGCGGGAATAGGAATATCTATAATTTTCATTTTGTGCGTTACACAAACCAGAGTTCTCAGCAAATATTGATCTTCTCTTTGGAATATTCGATTTCATAATAATCTGATTTTGAGATATTCGACCGCTCTCTTTGAAACTGAATGACTTGTACAGTTCCGAATTTACTACTGGGATATGCATACACTTCTAATTTACTTACTAGATTTAATTGCTGGAATGGATGGGCAGTCGGTCAGTCAGATTCTCAGTTGGAAACTTAATTATTTGATCTAGAGAGAGAGAGAGAGAGAGAGAGAGAGAGAGAGAGAGAGAGAGAGAGAGAGAGATCTGCTTTGTGTGTAAACAAAGACATAAAAATAAATAAAAAATAAATAAATAAAATAAATAAATAAAGGCCATCTCAATAGTTTTGTTTGACAGAAAACTAATAAAAGCTTAAAAAACTCTTCTGGAGCTCTAAATCGACGTTCAAAACACGTATTGAGATGAATAAATTTCCGAGACCTCTTGAAGGCAGAGAGATAAAAATGGCAGCTTTGCTTTCGGAGGCAAAGAGGTGGAAATAACTCTGTTATCTAAGTCTTTCTCGTTGCTGACGTTGATTCATTACGACAAGAACTAATTGCCTCAATAATTGTAATGATAGGAACTTATTTGATTTGAAATGATAATAATGAATATTATTCAAAACTCAAGTGTTTTAATTGCTTTTTGTATATTTACATTTTATCTTCCTTCCCCATTTCTCTCTTCTCTCTCTCTCTCTCTCTCTCTCTCTCTCTCTCTCTCTCTACATAAAAGAATTGCCTGGTTGTCGTTCTCTTTCAGACGCACTCTGTATTCCACTTCTCCATTTAACCGAACAATTTATTTGTCGTTGACTGAATGGTTTACTGAAAACGCTGGCAAAAGGTCATCAATGGCTTTCACAATGTATTGCCTTTTAGGTTTCCTTTACTTTTATATCAGTTCACTGTCTTGTATTGTATAACAAAGCCTGGACGTCACTTCGATGCAGTCCACCATTTTAAAACAATAAAATACGACGCCTCAAAAACTTTGTACGTGGATAATATTCGCAAAGATGAAGTCGTGATTTCTAACTTTTTCCTTGTTGGTGGTAATATTAGAATGATTATTATGAGTGGAGTCTACAAACTTTTTTTTTATATGTTTTTATTATTTTCAACTGTAGGGAATAAATAGAGACTGATGGATACTCTTTGATATGGATGTGGCGAAACTCTGAACATTTATTCCAAGATATCATAGGTTATTGTTTTTGCATTCATGAATGTATCCTGCAGCGCTTAATGAAATTTATTAAGCGAAACTGTGTGTAAATATTCATTGAATTATCGTCAGTGTAAATATCAAAGGAGACTAGTTTAAAAGAAAAAACTTTTGAAGTTATGTTAATTATTGATAAAAAAATGTTACGTCTCAAAAGGATGACACTCGAGGAAAAATCTAAGAGAGCCAGTAAGAGAGAGAGAGAGAGAGAGAGAGAGAGAGAGAGAGAGAGAGAGAGAGAGAGAGAGAGAGAGAGAGAGAGCCCAAACCGGGGCGCAACAAATTTAAAGAACTTTCGGATAGCCACACATCTAGGCGACTGAATCTTATTTACAGAGAGCATTCCAAGCACTTGCTCATTTTATTCTCTCTCTCTCTCTCTCTCTCTCTCTCTCTCTCTCTCATACAAATAGTACATGTGCGCGCAAGCACGGTATCATCATCCTGTAAAGATCTTCCATCACCTTTTGTGCCAGATCTGATTGCTTGATTACCATATTCTTTGAAAGCTTGAATTTCAAGTCAGTGGCATCACAGGGCTTGTTCTATATGACAAGGGTTCATCTTCTGCATAATAATAATAATAATAATAATAACTAATAATAATAATAATAATAATAATAATAACTGAAAGCCACAGTAGTGTTGAAAGTATATATTCACAGAGTTAAAAATGATAAGGAGACATTTCCAGAGATTACTCTGTATCCCTCATCAGTCCTACTAAACGGTATAACAGTCGTCGTACCGGTGATTCCAGCATGATGAGCTGGAATCACCCGCATGACCACTTCGTCGTTCCAACCGTCTCGCCAACAGGATCACACGGACAGGGGTTATCTGACCACCACTGTTTGAAGAATCCACTTTGTATCAGTTTC
>NC_061094.1:49964254-49981476 GCF_015104395.2 Macrobrachium nipponense
TATATGTATATATATAGATATATTATATATATTATATATATATATATATATAATAATATATAGATCTATATCTATATATATTTATATATATATATTGATATATATTATATAATCTATTATATCTATATGTAATATTATATATATATGGATATAGACATATATATATGTATATATATATAGTATATATATAGTATATATATATATATATATAATAGATATATATATATTTATATATATATATATAAATATATATTTATATATTATATATTATATCTAGATATATAAATATATATAGATTTATATAGGTATAGATATATATATATAATATATATATATATATATAGATATCATCTATATCTATATCATATATATATATCTATATATAAGTATATATATATAGATATATTAATATATATATATATCTATATATATATATATATATAATATTATATATATAATATATATATATATAAATTAGATACAAGAGATTTACTGAAAACTCTACGAATCATTATTTTGCACTGCAACGAAATACAGAAAACCTTCAATGCAAATGGCCATTTTAGCTGTAAGGTAACATATCTCCATAATCTCATTAATTATTCATTCGTGACGTAATTTTACTAATGATGATAAAAATGAATGTTTTACTTCAGTGCATTTAAAAACGAATCCTTTGTCTTTGAGTGGTATTTGTTTGACATCCACCCACCCCTCCCCCTCCTACTCCCCCTCCTCCTCATCCTCCTCCTCCTCCTCATCCTACTCCTCCTCCTCCTCTTCCCATCTCCCTCTCTCTCTCTCTCTCTCTCTCTCTCTCTCTCTCTTCTCTCTCTCTCTATATATATATATATATATATATATGTATAACAGAATCACGAAAGTTAGGAACGTGATAAATCCATAAATAAAGATAAATGCCACGAAGGAAAAATAAACGAAGGAGTCTGCGAGATCTTTCGGCTGAAAAGCCCTTTACTGAAGCAGCTACTGACAAAAATACGAGAAAAGACAATACAAGAAGGTTCGTATAACTGACAGATAGGGATTATAAAAGGATTAGTGCTAGAATCCGACACACCTGGAAGATAGAAACCTTCCCAACAAGCATAAACAAAGGGTGCAATTAAAGGTTTAAGACAATCATCTCAGATACAATCTCCAGACAATTAAAGGATTATAGGTGACAGCTATACGGAACCTGGTAGACAAAACCATATTCACAAAAAATGACAGACATACATTACAATAAATTTTTTTTTTAATAACTCTAAGGCAACTGATTTTTATTTAAGTCAGTAATTATATATTTGAGGTCATTCTTAAACATGTTACAGATACAAGGGTCTAAATGAAAAAGGCCACGACTAACATTGAAATTACAATGAAAAGTAAGTTTTATTAAAGCAGATTCTAAAAGAGTTTCGTGATAAGACATCTCTTGACCGTTCAATTACTGAACTGTCAATCCAATTAATTCGGTGGTTGTTTTCACTTAAATGAATAAATAATGCATTAGATTTTTGCCCAGTTTTACAGAGTATTTATGCTGGCTTAGCCTACTTCTAAGCCCTTGCTCGACTGTCCGAGTAGAATGAGGGACAATCCATACATGGAATTTATATATTATGTTGTTGCTTTCTCTGGGCCATTTTTTATTAAACATTCTTTTTAGTGTGTTATTATAGGAAGAAACAAGGTTGACATTAAAAGCTTTTAACAATGGTTTAATGGTTTCAAATCCGTTAAAATAAGGCAAACTGAGAATGTTCTTAGAATTTTCTTTCTGTGTGTTGTTTTCAGTATAAAACAAAAAGTTTTATACTGAAAACAACACACAGAAAGAAAATTCTAAGAACATTCTCAGTTTGCCTTATTTAACGATTTGAAACCATTAAACCATTGTTAAAAGCTTTTAATGTCAACCTTGTTTCTTCCTATAATAACACACTAAAAAGAATGTTAATAAAAAATGGCCCCAGAGAAAGCAACAACATAATATATAAATTCCATGTATGGATTGTCCCTCATTCTACCTCGGACAGTCGAGCAAGGGCTTAGAAGTAAGGCTAAGCCAGCATATACTCTGTAAAAAACTGGGCAAAAATCATAATGCATTATTTATTCATTTAAGTGAAAACAACCACCGAATTAATTGGATTGACAGTTCAGTAATTGCACGGTCAACGAGATGTCTTATCACGAAATCTTTAGAATCTGCTTTAATAAAAACTTACTTTTCATTGTAATTTCAATGTTAGTCGTGGCCTTTTTATTTAGACCCTTGTATCTGTAACATGTTTAAGAATGACCTCAAAATATATAATTACTGACTTAAATAAAAATCAGTTGCCTTAGAGTTATTAAAAAAAAAAAATTTTATTGTAATGTATGTCTGTCATTTTTTGTGAATATGGTTTTGTCTACCAGGTTCCGTATAGCTGTCACCTATAATCCTTTAATTGTCTGGAGATTGTATCTGAGATGATTGTCTTAAACCTTTAATTGCACCCTTTGTTTATGCTTGTTTGGGAAGGTTTCTTATCTTCCAGTGTGTCGGATTCTAGGCACTAATCCTTTTATAATCCCTATCTGTCAGTTATACGAACCTTCTTGTATTGTCTTTTCTCGTATTTTTGTCAGTAGCCTGCTTCAGTAAAGGGCTTTTCAGCCGAAAGATCTCGCAGACTCCTTCGTTTATTTTTCCTTCGTGGCATTTATCTTTATATATATATATATATATATATATATATATATATATATATAATATATATATATATATATATATGTACACACACACACACACACACACACACACACACACACACACACACATCATATATATATATATATATATATATATATATATATATATATATATATATATATATGATATTAGTGTTGAGTTCGAATCTGGAGACATACATAATTTTGATAAGAAATTCAGGAACTTTCAGGTGTTAAAAAAAAGAAAAAAGAAAAAAAAATTCAGAGCTGAATGAACCAACTAATTCACCTCTGCATAAAATGAATTAACTCATCATCAAGAATTGGTTGGTTCACTTAGTAAATCGGATACTTTAAAAGATAAAAGACGAAGTAAATATGAACAGGCAATACTGAATAATACAAAGGAACAGTGTGCAAATAATGAACAGTGTTTGCATTTAAAGCATCTCGATATTTACAAAGGACTAAATGACAGAAAGGCAAATACACGATGAATATACGAAGCAAACAAGAGAAAATACAGTCAAAACGAATGCGGAAATAAACAAAGGGGAAGTTTTGATAGCAGCAGGTGTACAGAAAAAACGAATTAAGGAACTGTATATAGGAAGATAACGTTGTCAAATGAAACTGAAGCCTTGCGTTCTAAACCTGAGCCAGTGAAAAACAAGGACAAATTTTGCTGCAAATATAATGACCAACACCTGTAGTGCTGCCGTTGAATTTGACAAAATAAATTAAACCTGAAGGAGGTGTGGGACGTTTACACATCATCTGAGGAGAGTTTACGAGAGTTTGGCAGGAGAGTTGAGCAGTTTCTTATAAGGAGAAGTTTCTGACAGTATATCACAGAGGGAGGTGATAAATACTAGAGTGTCTCATGGGAATTTATGATTAGATAGGATGAAGTATGGGCACTTCCTCGGTTGATGATAAGATAAGGTTAGGGAGCCCCTAATAAACCACGTGATTAGGTTATTAGAAACCAATAATAAAAGGAGAAAAGGAAGTAGCAATACCTAGGAAAGTGATATGAATAAAGAAAGTGAAAGTGATGGTTAAAAAGGAAGTAGCAATATAAAGAAAATTAAAGCTGAGAAAATAGCAATATCTCGGAAAGGTATATAAATGAGAAAGTGAATGTGCTTGTCAAAAATAAGTAGCAATATAAAAGGATCTTCAGAGCAATCGAGTTTTCTGTACAGCCGCTACATCGTATAATCAGGGCCAACGAAAGTAGATCTATCTTTCATGGTCCGGTATAATACTGCATGAGCCGAGGCCCACGAAACTTTCACCACAGGCCGGTGGTGGCCTGACCTGTATCGTTGCCAGAAGCACGATTCTGACTAGGTTTAACCTTAAATAAAATAAAATCTATTGAAGCTACATGGCTGAAATTTGCTATGTTTGATGATTAGAGGCTGGATGATCAACATACCAATATGCAGCCCTCTAACCTCAGCAGTTTTTAAGATCTGAGGGCGGACAGAAAATTGCGAACAGAAAAAGTGTGCACGGACAGACAAGGCCGGCACAAGTTTTTTTTCTGTCATAAAACTAGAAATCAAAGTTTACCAGGAGAGGATTAAATAAGAGAGTCTTTATGGGATGGGAAACAAGTCGTAGAACTTGGGTGCTGGACAAACAATGGAAATTAAGTCTGACTGATGACAGCGTCAAACTGGATGTCTTTCTTAAATGGAATCACCAAACGATCAATGGCTTGAAACTAAA
Source organism: Macrobrachium nipponense (assembly GCF_015104395.2). NCBI lineage: Eukaryota > Metazoa > Arthropoda > Malacostraca > Decapoda > Palaemonidae > Macrobrachium > Macrobrachium nipponense. Next base: position 49,968,722 of record NC_061094.1, read on the forward strand.
TTCTGTGAGAGATAAGTAGAGAGCGAATTTTGTACCGAAATGTAATGAAAGAATATATACATACATACATACATACATACAAATACATACATACATACATACATACATATATTATATATGTATATATGTATATATATATATATTATATATATATATATATATATATATTTACATATATGTATACACACATACATATATATATATATATATATATATATATATATATATATATAGTACATATATAGTATATATATAGTATATATATATAGTATATATAGTATATGTATTTACATTTACATATATTTATATATATATATATATATATATATATATATATATATATATATGTATTTACATTACATATATGTATACATATATATATATATGTATATATATATATATATATATATATATATATATATAAATATATACACACACAAGATAGGCACGGGACTAAAAAGTGAAGGAGACCTATAATGAAAGTCTTTGCCTTTTAGCACTGATAAATATGCAAAGAAAGATATCTATGTATGTCCATGTCCAAATATGTAACGGAAAACAAATACAGAAGGTTAGGCAGATTTTACAAAGGAGGGTCAAGTAGCTAAAGCAATTATTATTTTTACAACAATTAGCGAAATATGGCCATAAGGGACGGAAAGGTCTGATGGATAACGTCAGCTGATTTTAGTCCAACCTTTGGCATGGGTATAAAAATATCAATAAAAAGGGCTGATCTCAAGGTTAAAGAGGTAATCGCCAATATCCCGAAGGGATAAGAGATTGCACGAGTATATTAAGAGGGAGGTAACGATAAAGAATAAAGACGCCCACTACTATAAGAGAAAACAGTACAAAGGCAACACCACTATACAAGGTAATAACATAATTGATGTTTTATTAGGTTGATGAGAAGGAAGACTGCTTGGAAAATTACCTAATATTTGATGGTTCATTACTTTTTTGCTGATGATTAACGAAGCATACATTCATCAAAGAACTTTGCTGAAAGACTTTGAACAAAGGGTACCTAGACTTTTTAATTCACTAGATATTACCCTAAAAATTCAAAGTATCTGAAAGCTTAGATTTATTAAAAAAATTCACATTTATTAAAATTCTAGATCTGGAAAAAAAGAAAAAAATTCTTTAACAAGATTAACGACCAGCCTGATTGATCATAAGAGGCATGTCTGACTGACCATCAGGAATTCAAAATAACTCTGAAATGCGGATAAAAGTTGTAAATTAGCATGAATAAGTACTGATATCAGATTAATAACGCTTTATGGGAACAGTCTTCAGAAGATTCACCTCTGCCATATACAATATCAGATTATAAAAAACCGTCTATTAAAGTGAAAATGAAATAACTTCATTACAATTACTGCTTGAATATTAACATGTTAAACTCATTTATTCTAATAGTGATGCCATAGCCAAGTGAGAGACCATGATGCCCAGTAATGTAACATTAATTATTTTAATGTATCATCACTCAGTGACATTTTTCATTTATTAAATCATCAATTTAATATATTTGAAAACAAAGGGAGTGCACGGGAGTGGGGGCTGGGGTAAGGGCGGGGAATGAGAGAGAGAGAGAGAGAGAGAGAGAGAGAGAGAGAGAGAGAGAGAGAGAGAGAGAGAGAGAATTTCCACAGATAGGCTTTAGACTTACAATGTTCTGGAAATAATTAATAGCACCATTTCCATTATGAAGTTAATTCATTATATTATTAAATTTTTCTTGCGATTTTCATCTCATTTGAATAGTAAATTCCCAAAAAACTTTAGATAAGAAATTAACAGAAAATGATCGTTTTTTAATTGGTTAGTTTGGGATCTGAGTTGGTCGCAAAACGAATGAATAAAGTTACTATAACCTACCTCACGAGTTTTTCATCGTCAGATCCTAATTTCTTCGTTAATAAATGATCTATTACGCTGATTACAGCGATTCTTCGTTCACTGTATCGCCCCAGCTCTTTTTCTGTTAATGAATGAAATGAGAAAAAAAAAATAATAGGAGGTGGAAAGTGAAATTACAGGCGTTTCTTTTAATAAATGCTAAATATTGAAAGAACGCTTAAACTATTAAAACGATTCTTACAGATTCACGCTAAGGACTGAAACGAACAAAAGTGAAAATACGTTCGTTCAAGTGAATGAATAAAGAATGGATAGCTTAACGCAACAGCATATGTCACAATTATTCTTTTTTCACTTGTTTCAGTCCTTTCTCGGCTCTTAGAGAGAGAGAGAGAGAGGATCAAATGTCTATATTCATAGCCTTTAATAAAAGTTTCCCAGGCGCGGAAAAAAAAATATAAGATATATTTTCCCCATTTATCGTGAAATTTTTGTTTCAACTCCTCGTGGACAAGAACGAATTATTCAGTACGACAAAAACATCCAAAGGTAAACTACCCGTTGTAGACTGCTATTATAGGGTAAAATGGATGAATTTTGTTTTCTTTTTATTAAAGGTACCTTTTCCCTTCTCCGTAAGGATCTATTCATTAGAGTTTGAAAGAAGAAAGAGGTCGTATAATTTTTAAAAAACCTTTGTCAAATTCTCTTTTCCTCACACTACTCAGACAAAAGAGGACAAAAAAGATACGATTGACTGTAAGGAAGAGTAATTCGTACACAAAAGGTGTATCTTTGCAGTATTGATTTTCTAGGATAAAGTGGAGTTACTTATTTTTTATTCATAAGAGTACATCTGGAACTCGCTTAATATCTCATACCCATGAACATTCTCCTTTTATTATATTATTCATTTACAACAATTCACAATGAAGTGAGGACAACGAAATTAAAATAATTTTATAGGCCCGCTCAGGAGGTCTGTCGACAATCGGATGGCCTCCAGCTAATAAGGGACCCTAATTATATTTCTGGTGGTGAAATGGATCCTGGGCCAACAGATGTTTCACCCGCGGTTGATGGTGTTGTCTGGGAGTTTATTGGCTCTCCTAATCATTGTGCCGTAGTAATGAATACCTCAGTATTATGATCATCATTAACACAATTCAAAGCGTTTCAAGTCTCAAATTTCGTTTCCAATGAGATTAAGATCCCCAGTTTGTGGATGAAAATGAGCAACGACGACGAAGTATAACGATATGTATATCAATTAACAATGAATAAGTAAATAAATGGAATGAATGAATAAATAAATAAATAAATAAATATATAAATAAATTGATAATAATAACAATTGGATACAAAATAATCTGATATGATACATAATCCCGCAAAATATTTACTTGATTACTAAAAATTACGTTAAAAAAATCCCCACCATTCCGTGGATAATATTCAAATCTCGAGCCTCATAAAAAGAAGATGGCTGCAATGAGGGATACGAAAAGATACGCAAATTTCTTCCATTCAGATCATTCTGGACGCTGCTCGTTCGAAAAGTTCCCCTGCTCCAAACATACATTCATTCGCACGCGAGTATTAATCTACACTCCCTGGGTTTTAAAAAAGATTCCTGCGTCCTCTGTAAACAGTCGATTCGCAGCGTCCTCATCTGTCAGTTTGTTTTTCAGACTCAGGACGAACGCTAATTTTGATGGCAATGAGAACTAACTGATGATTTTATATTTTCCTTAGGTGTACTAGCAGACCTTCCTCTATATTGACGGAGAAATCTTAAATTTTGGACACCTCTATAATTATTCCAATTATAACAAAAGAAAAGATTTCACGACAAAAGTCTTCGGACAATTGGTATATGTTGGGCAAGATGTATCAAGTTTCATTTAGCAAGTAAAAATATCTTGCTAATTTTGAATTATAATCAGAATATTGTTCAGTTTTTCGTTATGAAACTATTGTTCCATGTACTTAACGTGTCATTTCTGTCTTCTTGCTGACTTTGTTTAGCGTGGCCGTTATCTGTATTGTGAAATACTCTAGATGCTTCAGTAAAATGAGATCCGTAAAGCAATCGAAACAGACCAAAGCAACCACTACTTCAGAGCCTTTCGTCCTTTTAAATGTGATCTTTCATTTTCCTCGATGTTTCCCATCGTTCAAAACAGATGGCATCAGTGCTGCCTTTTCAGCACAAATTTCTGAAAAATTACAGTTTTTAGGAAAACTACCATAATTGGGATATTCAAATAACTCTTAAGGTCAAGAGCGAGTTAATATAACATTTCATACAAAAAGCTTTTGTTCATCAATAAAGATAAAGAGCAAAGTGTCAACTGACTGAATGTCAGCAAATTTGATCAGTGGGAAGGCTCGTAATATCTCACTCATAAGTTGTAAATGATACCTTATGAAACGTGAGTGATTGGTTAGTTACTCGTTGTTTATTCATTTTCTGTAATAATCTAAAAAGATGACGGACACATCTCTTTGGTTATTTACACTGTGAAACTACCATAAATATAGTTCAAATATTTCATATTCGTCGTTCTTAATGGCTTTTAAAATATACAAAATGAGATAATTTTTAATTCACAAGCCGTGCAAAGAATGGAAACAAATCTTTATATCACTGGAATTATTCAAATATACTCTTAAAACAGATTTTCCCCTCTGTCAGTGGTTTTAAAAATCTTAATCCTGAATTTCTTCTCATTTTGCTTATTTTATGTCATATATCACACTAAACCTGACCCTATTTTCTGATGCTACTGACAACAAGTACCTGGTGATTTGACCTATTGAGCCAATGCTGTATTTCCTTTCCTGCTGAAACTGTTATATTTTGGTAAGTTTCTCTATTGTCTCTCGCTATTGTTCTTTTCGGTCGAATGGACGAATGCAATAATATGTCCAGCTCCCTTACATATCATTAATCATACTAATCCACTTTACCGGAGAAAGAGCACTCTTATTAGCAATATCCAGTCTCATGATGATAAGTATATTCTAGTATCATACTGGGCATTTCCTGGACCTCTGCTTACAATCTCGCGTTTTGCATCAATATTGCTTACTGTCACTGTGGAAAATGGCACAATTTCTGACACTCTCTGTCAATTATATATTATGGATGAGATTCAAAATATAATCTTTCTCTATTACTTTTTTCTTATATTGTTTCAAGTTTAACGAGGTCAGGGACCCATACTACTTCTACAATGATTTATTTCTGAATTGAAAGAAAAATGCATTGGATGTCTTAAATCGTTTGACCAATTTCAGTAGTACATCACTCATACGGCTTTCTTAGAAAAGATATTGCTATTGTTTTTAAACTAATTTCCAAAACTTTGTTCAAGAAACGATATCTGTATTCTATTGTCAACTCGATTCCACGTATATTTATACTATGATCTTCTACCTCTGCTTCCAGGACACTTTTGTTTAATGCTTTATATCCCATATTTATATACCTTTATGCATTTTTATGACTAGAAAAAATGATTAATAATAGGATCATTTAGCCTCTGTTGACTTCCCGGCTCTGTTATTACTCATTGTCAGTCATATCAGACACCGAAAGTCTGCTACAAAAATCTAACCCATTTTCTTTGGGATGAGCTGTGATGAGTCACCCCTATTCCCCTCACGTACTTCATCATTTATACTATGGTCTGGTAACATTTATCAAATGCTGGCACCCTTGAAGTAAACCATTATACTGTCATCCTATCTGGCATTTCATTACCATGGATGCTTTTCGTAAGTGAGATGCTTTGTAATATGTTTCTCTTTCTTGGCAGAAATAGATCAATAACCATTGGCCCTCTGGAGTCCTATTCTTACCTCCCGTACTATACAGAGGCTTAGGCTCTCTCTCTCTCTCTCTCTCTCTCTCTCTCTCTCTCTCTCTCTCTCTCTCTCTCATTTCTTCAGGTCAGTGATATTCAAATAACCAGTTAACATGTGTATAACAGTGATCATCTTTTTTTTTCCTGTCCTTATTTGAGTACTTTATTTAAAGTTTGCTCACACACACAGAATCAAGAAAGGCTAACATTACCTTGTGGGAGTTTGCTTATCCTTCCATTGTTAGACGGGTAAACATCATTAATATGAAACTGTTCAAACAATTACCATCCTGCTGCTACTAAGGAATAGTAGCTTCACTGACGACCTTTTAGTCACTGAGTTAGACCCTACTGTTTGTGGCCATTACTAAGTACTGTTATACCCACTGACAAATAAAAACGATGCTATTCTCATGCTATTGTAGAATGCGCTGCACAATTTAATTAAAATTCTGTTTCATTTAAAACAAACGTTTATAGATGTAAATATTCGTCTTTCGCTCGTATGATGCTCATGAATTATTCACTTTAAATCTGTACACAGTTACTTCTCACAGTTAAGTTCAAGTATCTTGAGCGTAAGTACATTCACAACCTAAGCTTCCAATCATGGTAATCACTGTTTTGACAAGTTCCTTGATTTTGTGCTTCTGAATAACGTTTCTGTTATATTTATGAACAGTACTAGTGTACTGATCAATTAAGAAAATCTAAAGATTCTTCTCTATTTGTAAGTGATTCTTGTTACTTTATATATCAAGAAAAGTGATACTTGCATATTGCAGTCATTTTGAGATGTGAATGCAGTGAAAATCCATGAAAATGTTTCGCCTAATAATTCTATCACATGATTCTTCATTTTTTGTGCTCATCTTTTAGAGCATATCCAATATTATACTTAAATTAATATCTGTATTATGTGGTTTGCCTCTGACAATCAGATATGTAAACCTTTCTTTGTTCCCAAAAGCAGATCCCCACAAAAGTCGAATTATATTAATAACGATTTCGTGGGCGAACATTTTCCTCTGGCCATTTTCTCATTAACCAATCCAGTTAAAACGCAGCATTTGATAATATGCGTCCAGAACACTGACCATGAATGCCTAGTTCAGTGTTTGTATGCTTGCTTTTTTTGCAAAACGATTTTGCTCAAATTTTCTGTTCGAAAAAGATATTATGTGGGATCGTGGGATATTCAGTTCCACCCATATTTTATACCATGGAGGCTTCTAGGGCTATGGTACACCGAAGAACAATTAAAGGGAAATGAAATACGGCATAAAAAAGATGCAAAATATATCCATTTGCAAAATACAGAAAAAAATTCAGCCCCTATTGTTGGTGAAGTAACCGTCAGGCAAGACCAAGATGGGAATATAAAATGCAAAATAAATTCTCTACAAAATACAGGAAAAAAAATTTGACAGCCATTTTGACGGTCAAGCAATCATCAGAAAGACCATAATCTCAAATGGGAAATGATGAAGCCAGAAATCCAGAATATTGCACGTGTTGAAACAGCGTGATTTAGCCGCTTTCTATTTATATCTTTGTGAGGTTTTCTAATTTTCGTTTCTCCCACTCTCCTGCTTGCTATCAAATAATTGGATGCGAGCCTTTTATTGCATTTCCTTTTCGAGTGGCACTGCATGGGTAGTAAAAGCAGGATATTTTCGTCTCAGGAGTCAAATTTCCGTTGCTCTTTTCTATTCCATTTCGTTCTATTTTCTCCATATTTATTGGACTTGTTGTTAACCTCGTAACCTGCAGTTTTGATTGCTGTTCTCCAGTGCTAACGAAATCCTACCATTTCATCAAATGTAAATGGTGTCTTTACCACTTCAATTTAACATCTCTCTGTCTGTCTGTCTGTCTGTCTCTCTCCCCTTCTCTCTTTCTATATATATATATATATATATATATATATATATATATATATATATATATATATATATATATATATATAATATATATATATATATATATAGATATATATATATATATATGTATATATATATATATATATATATATATATATATATATATATATATATATATATATATATATATATATCTAATAAAAGGAGCCCATAAAAAACACACCAAAATGTAGAGAGAAAAGTACTATATTTCAGAGACTGCTGTCTCTCTCTTCAGGTGTATGAATGAGAAGAGTTTACAGAAAAGGTGGTATTTATACCAAGAGATCCGTCCACAAGTAAGCCGGCAGTTGCTGTTATAAATTACACGTGTAATTTATAACAGCAACTGCCGGTACAAGAGTCAAATGATGGAATCGGCCTTAATAAAAGAGAAGCAGGTAATGAACATCTCAAAAGGCGCGTGGGTTTCAGATGTCGTCGACCAAGTTTTCATTCAACCAACGCTTAAGAAGATTAAAGGAAGATTATCACGGGAGTGACCTAAATTGGCTTACTTGTGGACGGATCTCTTGGTATAAATACCACCTTTTCTGTAAACTCTTCTCATTCATATACCTGAAGAGAGAGACAGCAGTCTCTGAAATATGGTTTTTCATATTAAAATCACTCTTACGACTAACTTCATAAAATGTTTTTCTTGCTTTAACAAAAAGCCCTGTCAATAAAATCACAAGGGTATCTAAGGTTTGTTGCAATGTCTCGGACCTTCTGAAGCTCAGCTTCGAGGAAGTCAGGGCAACTGACCCGCAGTGCCCTTAAAAACATAGACGAAAATACCATCATCTTTGTTCTCGGATGATGGTTAGAATAAAAATGTATGTAGGAATCTACATTTGTAGACTTCCTGTACACAGAATATTTAAAATTTCTATCATTCCTGACTTCCTCGAAGCTGAGCTTCAGAAGGTCCGAGACATTGCAAGAAACCTTAGATACCCTTGTGATTTTATTGACAGGGCTTTTTGTAAAGCAAGAAAACATTTTATGAAGTTAGTCGTAAGAGATTTTATTGAAACGAGTGATTTTAATATGACCTCCTTGTTTTACCATACTGTAACCAGTTTATGGCCATCCCTGGGCTGTTGAGACCATTTAATGTTAATGTCATTTTTAAGAACTATGTACTTAAGAATTTGTTTAATCAGGAATTCCCCTCTACAGAAGAGTGGCTGCATATATGAGATCCCTTGCAATCAGTGCAAGAAAATGTATGTGGGACAAAGTGGAAAGGATCTCGAAACAAGATTAAAACAGCATAAATATAATGTTAGAACAGGGAATAATGCAAGCAGCGCTTGTTTCAACATATGAATGAATGCAACCACTATGAATTGGAAAGAAGCAAAAGAGATCATGTTCTGTAAAGACATCATAAAACGAAATATTGTTGAATCATGTATAATAAAGAAAAATCGCGTAGAATTGATCAACAGCAGCCCCGGATGTGCAAACTGCATGAACTACTTGTAAATAACATTTTTTAGACAATTAGTTTTTAAATAGTAGTACGATAGTTTTTATGTTTATGTATTGCTGCCACAGAGGTGTCTTTGTAACGAACAATGAATTTTTGTATCACTTGACCCTGAAGAGTGTGAAAATACACGAAAGCGCTCGGTCAACTCCTTTCATTCCTTCCTCTAGCTTTACGACTACATGAGATATCGCATGTTTTAGCGATAGTTCGTCAATATATATATATATATATATATATATATATATATAAATATATATATATATATATATATATATATATATATATATATATATATATATATATATATATATACATACATACATACTACATACATACATACATACACATACATATATGTATATATATATCATAAATTAAAAAATGAAAGAAATTATATTATGTACGAAATGAGCAAACATTTATACGGAATACATTAAAAGTAAATGTCATCAGTGGATTAATGCATTGTTTCATCTTTTCTAACTATAAACTACGGGCATTGCATGTTGTTTTAAGGTGGTTGAAGGTGCTGTTTTTGAATAGGCAAAGTTAAAATTCTAATTTGTTATATGATGATAAAGGTTAGAATAGGTACTCAGTTGTATAGATTTAATCGTCTACTACGATTATTTTGAACTCTAACTCCCAATATTGTCAGATCATTTGAAAGTTCCACATCCTGCACTTACTCAGAGAACTTGAAAGAAACTCTTTCCTTTGGACTGCCAGTTGAAAGTCTTCGAGTGAGACTCATTTTTTACTGATATATAGTCACCAGCTTCTCCGTAGGACCTTTGGGATTTCTCGTTATTGCTTTTGATGTCTCGGACGGTTTTGCGATTGATGCACGAGGAACTTGTACACATTTCTGCTCACAGCTTCGCACCCTCCTTGTGGCCTCGTTTCCAGATTATCGTCCCTGCAACGTCTTGGTTCTCCATCCGCAGCTGTTTTTCAGAGATATGTTCTCCCTTTCAGTCTATTTCTCCTCTTTATCGTCAATTCGTCTCCATATTTGTTGATGGTTTGGTACTCGATCATCCTTCTATAGTGTTTTTGCTTCTCTTGGATATCCTTTGAATCTGGCACTCAGAACCAAATATCACCTTTTTCCATCAATCAGCAGACTTTGAATTTGGTTTACTGAAAACGCTGGCAAATGGTCATCAATGGCTTTCACATGTATTGCCTTTTAGGTTTCCTTTACTTTTATATCAGTTCACTGTCTTGTATTGTATACCAAAGCCTGGACGTCACTTCGATGCAGTCCACCATTTTAAAACAATAAAATACGACGCCTTAAAAACTTTGTACGTGGATAATATTCGCAAAGATGAAGTCGTGATTTCGGACTTTTTCCTTGTTGGTGGTAATATTAGAATGATTATTATAAGTGGAGTCTGGAAACTTTTTTTATATGATTTTATTATTGGTCAACTGTAGGGAATAATAGAGAATGATGGATACTCATTGATATGGATGTGGCGAAACTCTGAACATTTATTCCAAGATATCATAGATTATTGTTTTTGCATTCATGAATGTATCCTGCAGTGCTTAATGAAACTTATAAGCGAAACTGTGTGAAAATATTGAATTGAATACGTCAGTGTAAATATCAAAGGAGACTGTAGAGTAAAAGAAAAAAACTTTTGAAGTTATGTTTTAATTACTGAAAAAAAATGTTACGTCTCAAAAGGATGACACTAGAGGAAAAAAATCTAAGAGAGCCAGTCACATAGAGAGAGAGAGAGAGAGAGAGAGAGAGAGAGAGAGAGAGAGAGAGAGACCCAAACTGGGGCGCAACAAATTTAAAGAACTTCGGATATCCACACATCTATGGCGAATGAATCTTATTTACAGAGACATTCCAAGCACTTGCTCATTTTATTCACTCTCTCTCTCTCTCTCTCTCTCTCTCTCTCTCACACACACACACACAAATAGTACATGCGCGCGCAAGCTCGGTATCATCATCCTGTAAAGATCTTCCATCACCTTTTGTGCCAGATCTGATTGCTTGATTACCATATTCTTTGAAAGTTTGAATTTCAAGTCAGTGGCATCACTGGGCTTGTTCTATATGACAAGGGTTCATCTTCTGCATAATAATAAGAATATGCGATATGCCAATGGAAATTGTACCCATAATCATAGGAAACACTAGGCACGATCCCAAGATCCCTGAAAAGGAACCTGGAAAAACTAGATGCCAAAGTATCTCTAGGACTCATGCAGAAGAGTGTGGTCCTAGAAACAGGACACATGGCGAGAAAAGTGTTGAACTCCTACGGAGGCAAGATGCAACCCGGAACCCCACGCTATAGATACCACCCAGTCGAGTGGGATGACTGTGATAGACCAATAATAATGATAATAATAATAATAATATATTGGAAGGAGACCCTCTTTCAAAACAAGTCTTATTGAAAGATATTGCTGCATCAGCTGCATTCAACTTGTAAATAGTCTTCTCTATTTTTCTAATAATAACTCTCTCTCCTACTACCAACTGGCGAGTATTGCGCCGATATTACTCATCAGGAGGAGTCAATTTCGGGGATATTGCTTAAAATTTATTTATTTGTCACAGTAAATGAACAAACAGACAAAATATACGTAAGTCGATCTAGTGGCCAACGTTTCGTCTCGGTATCATCCGAGCATGATCACGGCAGTGGGTCGGATAATAATAATAATAATAATAATAATAATAATAATAATAATAATAATAATAATAATAATAATATTTGGAGTTGATAGCAGGGGGTCTGCCCCATGCTGATCTACTATTGGCTAGTGGCGGTAGGTCTTCGTTTTTCATTGGTGGCTTGAACCGGGTCTCAAGCCACTATCAAGAATCACGCACGCACCAAACATCAAGAGGCCATCTCCCGGGACGTGATCATCCAAAACACGAAGATCATCGGGAAGGCCCCTGATGCCCGTCGGTTACGCCTGCTGGAGGCGCTTCTCATCCAGCAAGTGAAACCTAACGCTAAATACGACGCAGGAAGAATTTCTCCTCCTACGAGTATGAGAAGACCTGCCACCAACAATGACACCACCGAGCACGACAACTCCACGGAAAGACAACGCCCCCGACGAGATACTCCTGCAGCCAACCCATAATCAAGTTAGCCGTGACGTCCCGCAGCGTAGCGAAACGCCCATCGACGTAACCGCGCCGACAAGAAGGTCTAGGCGGCTGCAGGACTTACAGTATCGCAACCATCAACACGTGAAAGTGGCTTGAGACCCGGTTCAAGCCACCAAGAATAATAATAATAATAATAATAATAATAATAATAATAATAATAATAATAATAATAATTGAAAGCCACAGTAGTGTTGAAAGTATATATGCACAGAGTTAAAAATAAGGAGAGATATCCAGAGATTACTCTGGATCCCTCATCAGTCCACTACTAAACGGTATAACAGTCGTCGTACCGGTGATTCCAGCATGATGAGCTGGAATCACCCTCCATATGACCACTTCGTCGTTCCAACCGTCTCGCCAACAGGAACACACGGACAGGGTTATCTGACCACCACTGTTTGAAGAATCCACTTTGTATCAGTTTC
>NC_061094.1:49981976-49984476 GCF_015104395.2 Macrobrachium nipponense
TTATATTTTCCTTAGGTGTACTAGCAGACCTTCCCCTATATGGGCGGAGAAATCTTAAATTGTGGACACCTCTATAATTATTCCAATTATAACAAAAGAAAAGATTTCACGACAAAAGTCTTCGGACAATTGGTATATGTTGGGCATGATGTATCAAGTTTCATTTAGCAAGTAAAAATATCTTGCTAATTTTGAATTATAATCAGAATATTGTTTACTTTTTCGCTTTGAAACTATTGTTCCATGTACTTAACGTGTCATTTCAGTCGTGTTGCTGAGTTTGTTTAGCGTGGATGTTATCTGTATTGTGAAATAATCTAGATGCTTCAGTAAAATGAGATCCGTAAAGCAATCGAAACAGACCAAAGCAACCACTACTTCAGAGCCTTTCGTCCTTTTAATGTGATCTTTCATTTTCCTCGATGTTTCCCATCGTTCAAAACAGATGGCATCAGTGCTGCCTTTTCAGCACAAATTTCTGAAAAATTACAGAGTTTTTAGGAAAACTACCATAATTGGAATATTCAAATAACCCTTAAGGTCAAGACCGAGTTAATATAACATTTCATACAAAAAGCTTTTGTTCATCAATAAAGATAAAGAGCAAAGTGTCAAGTGACTGAATGTCAGTAAATTTGATCAGTGGGAAGGCTCGTAATATCTCACTCAAAAGTTGTAAATGATTCCTTATGAAACGTGAGTGATTGGTTAGTTACTCGTTGTTTATTCATTTTCTGTAATAATCTAAAAAGATGACGGACACATCTCTGGTTATTTACACTGTGGAACTACCATAAATATAGTTCAAATATTTCATATTTTCCGTTCTTAATGGCTTTTGAAATGTACAAAATGAGATAATTTTTAATTCACAAGCCGTGCAAAGAATGAAAACAAATCTTTATATCACTGGAATTATTCAAATATACTCTTAAAACAGATTTTCCCCTCTGTCAGTGGTTTTAAAAATCTTAATCCTGAATTTCTTCTCATTTTGCTTATTTTATGTCATATATCACACTATACCTGACCCTGTTTTCTGATGCTACTGACAACAAGTACCTGGTGATTTGACCTCTTGAGCCAATGCTGTATTTCATTTCCTGCTGAAATTGTTACATTTTGGTAAGTTTCTCTATTGTCTCTCGCTATTGTTCTTTTCGGTCGAATGAACGAATGCAATATGTCCAGCTCCCTTACATATCATTAATCATACTAATCCACTTTACCGGAGAAAGAGCACTCTTATTAGCAATATCCAGTCACATGATGATAAGTATATTCTAGTATCATACTGGGCATTTCCTGGACCTCTGCTTACAGTCTCGCGTTTTGCATTAATATTGCTTACTGTCACTGTAGAAAACGGCACAATTTCTGACACTCTCTGTCAATTATATATTATGGATGAGATTCAAAATAAAATTTTTCCCTATTACTTTTTCTTATATTGTTTCAAGTTTAACGATGTCAAGGACCCATGTTACTTCTACAATGATTTATTTCTGAATTTAAAGAAATATGCATTGGATGTCTTAAATCGTTTGACCAATTTCAGTAGTACATCACTCATACGGCTTTCTTACAAAAGATATTGCTATGGTTTTCAAACTAATTTTCAAAACTTTGTTCAAGAAAAGACATCTGTATCCTATTGTCAACTCGACTCCACGTATGATCTTCTACCTCTGCTTCCAGGACACTTATGTTTAATGCTTTATATCCCATATTTATATACCTTTATGCATTTTTATGACTAGAAAAAATGATTGATAATAGGATCATTTAGTCTCTGTTGACTTCCCGGCTCTGTTATGACTCATTGTCAGTCATATCAGACACCTAAAGTCTGCTACAAAAAATCTAACCCATTTTCTTTGGGATGAGCTGTGATGAGTCACCCCTATTCCCCTCACGCACTTCGTCATTTATACTATGGTCTGGTAACATTTATCAAATGCTGGCACCCTTGAAGTAAACCATTATACTGTCATCCTATCTGGCATTTCATTACCTTGGATGCTTTTCGTAACAGAGATGCTTCGTTATATGTTTTTCTTTCTTGGCAGAAATAGATCAATAACCATTGACCCTCTGGAGTCCTATTCTTACCTCCCGTACTATACAGAGGTTTAGGCCTCTCTCTCTCTCTCTCTCTCTCTCTCTCTCTCTCTCTCTCTCTCTCTCTCTCTCATTTCTTCAGGTCAGTGATGTTCAAATAACTAGTTAATATGTCCATAACAGTGATCATCTTTTTTTTCCTGTCCTTACTTGAGTACTTTATTTAAAGTTTGCTCACACACACAGAATCAAGAAAGGCTAACATTACCTTGTGGGAGTTTGCTTATCCTTCCATTGTTAGACGGGTAAACATCATTAATATGAAACTGTTCAAACAATTACCATCCTGCTGCTATTAAGGAATAGTAGCTTCACTGACGACCTTTTAGTCACTGAGTTAGACCCTACTGTTTGTGGCCATTACTAAGTACTGTTATAC
>NC_061094.1:49989476-49996976 GCF_015104395.2 Macrobrachium nipponense
GCGTCAGGAACTTGTAATAGAACAGAAATTCCATCGGTAAATTATATTTATTTAGAGGAAGTGATCTGTCGACTGGAACAGTGGCTTGTCATCAGTTTTCTAATAAATTAAATAAAGAACTCGCTCAATATTCTACATTGCCACCGTAACATTTGTTTGTATTCTTGAATATCACATACCATTATTCTTATTATGATCTAAACTTATTTTCTATCAATTTCATATAAAAAAAACTGATTTGCACCTCAAACAGTGGTATGATTTTTCATTTGTTTTGCGCTCCTCTATCACCATATCCTCTATATCAGTGGTTCTTAACCTTTTTTATTACCACAACCCCTCTAAGAGTTTGTTCTTTCTTTCACACCCCTCTTTCATCTAAGAGTAAAATGGCCTCCCAGTTTAAAAAAAAAAAAAAAAAAAAAAAAAAAAAAGAGACAGAGAAGGGGTTTCGAGGGATAGGGATGGAGGTCAATAATGACAAACATGGTAAGCCCATCGAGCCTAACTAGAGTGGTAGACTCTAGGACAGTAACGTTATACGGTGATACTTTTGCATTTTTTCATAAACTTCTGATTATTAGTTCCTCGCTCTTGTTAAGAGAATAACGAATATAATTAGAGAATTCTTTTTTCATTTTTTCCAAGCCTCGCGCCTCCCCTGGAAATTGCTGACGACCCCCTAAGGGGTGTGCCCCTAGGTTATGAACCATCGCTGTATATATATATATATATATATATATATATATATATATATATATATATGTATGTATATATATATATATATATATATATATATATATATATATATATATATATAAACGACTATTTCCTCATCCGGTGATCAAGAAATTTTCCCTCACTAAAACATTATATACTCCTCCTCGCCCATTAATCATTCGGTTGATAACCCCATTACATACTCCAGACTCCTCATTTTCTTGATACTTACTGATACGGAAAAAGCTAAGATTCATCTACAGGAAAAAATGTAAATGAATTTAAAGTAATAATGTGTAAATAAGTACTATCGTCCAATATATTCTGAGTACACAGTTGCGAACTCCTATTTCTTATTCACAGATTTCAGAAATCTCTCCTTTCAGTTCTTTTGCTAAACTCTGAAAGTCACAAAAAACATAATTTCTGCTTCTCTTATACAAACCTGTCAAAGTGAAGATGGTTTTAAAGTTCTTTGCAGGCTAATTTTACACTGGGCACTGAAGTTCATATACATAAGATAATCATAAATGAGGCTTACGTACATTTTATACTCAAATGTTAGTATCGTTCCAACAACACAGTGGCCAAAATAATCGATCGTATGGTCTATGACCCTGGATAGAGGGCTGGAAAACCAATTTTACTAAGACGAAGGAAAAGGCCTTAGGCCTTACACGTTAGTGTACATTTGTTGACATTCTGAACAAGACATTTAATGAAAAATCTGCAAGCAATTGCAAGATGCTTGAACTTGGGGTAGTGCTTTCAGAGTATACAAAGGAAAATGTAAATTATTCGAACAATAACAACAGCTATTGCGTAAATATATTATAATGTTAGTTTCAAGAATTTATTTTCTAATCCAACCGAAAAATTTTTGTTCGTTTTGTTTTTGATATTGCTATCTGGTTTAGAAAAGATATTGAGCTGGAAATATCGTGCAGGAATTTATGTCGGACCAGATAGCATTCCAGTCTTTAAAGATGCGAGATCGCCAGGGGCCTTAGAAGTCGAGAATATTGGGGAGGATATAGGCCTAGAGAAAAGCCGCGGTTAAGGACCAGAAGTATGTAAATTGTTGAGAGAAAAGTTGACGGGAAAACTTTGAGTCAAGGAATAAGGCCTTTCTACTATGGCAGCAAGTGGTAGTCACATTAGAGCTGAAGAAGACCCATTAAAGCCGAAGAGAGTAGGTAAGATGATGATGATATCATTGCAAGATAATGGTTATATTATTGGAAGATAGATCTCTTTATTTATCTGCTGGAATTAGTGTATGCGGTATCGTCATCACAGCCCGAGAAAACCTCTTTATTCGGAGCAGAGTTACAACGATCCTCAGAAGGTTAAAGCTGTTTAAAGAGCATCTTGTAAATGCCATTTTGCTCTCAGCAGATATCTTCGAGAACATAAAAAATATTCACATTATTTCCGAAAAGCCGTTTTCATTGAGTTGATTTTCATGGTTATCATCTAGGTGTAGTATCCATCTTTTTGAGTGCTTTTGCAATGATATTAAGTTCTACTCCCCTCTTTCTTCGATCACTCTAGTTTTAACTTTTCAGTTTCAATTGGCATCGAAGCTTCATATAAAGTTTGATTAACTTGATTTACAATTGCCTCGCTTGCAAATGGGCCAACATCAAGAGCTCTTGTTGTCTTTGCGACAAATGATAGGCAACTGCCAAAATTTGTCAAACTGGCCACACGTTTAATCTGTCTCAAACAGACAGCAATTGTTTCTATTAATGGAGGCAGTTTAGCTCTATACATATTTAAATAGTCGAGCATGCGTGAAGGATTTCAGAAATCACACAATTTTTTGCTGACGTTTATCACAAAGCTTTTCAGGAGGGAGTCCTTCCTAGAGTTTTTTCATTATATATCAGAAAAATTCTTTCATCAATATTGATAAAAAATTTCACATTTACATACCCGATTATGAGTTTTGATGAGTCTATGGAATATTTCTTTAATAATGTCGGTATAAGGACTCCAGAGATACAGCCTCGTGGATTCTGTAGCCAATAACAGCAACAATAATTTGTACAACGCATTTGTTACTACGATATGATTCTATTCATTGTTAAGTGGAGTTGACGAAAGATTGTACACTACAGAGGGCTCATCCTATTTCAAGCTAAGTAGGGTAATATTAGGTCTCGTGACCTTTACGTCGGCGTTATAATTATTCTGTAGTTCATAAGAGTAGAAAACAATGCATTGCATTGATGTGTAAGGACGTGAAATATTCAGAAGGGTTACAGTTGTATTTGGAAAAGGGAATCACAAGGTTGATCATTAATATTAACAAAACAATTAATGGTTTTTCCAGACAAGAAGAAAAGTGAAACATTTGCACTAATTTTTATATGCAATAAAAGAATTTTAAAAGCAAGATTTTCTTCTGGTATAGGAAAACGTTGTTTTGTCTGAAAATCTTACAGAAACCCGTTTATACACGTTAACATTGACTCATATTTCATGGAAGCACGTTATTTTCTGCTTAGTGTGATTTCTCTATTATTGTTATTGATATTATCATTCAGTATTATTCATAAAATGAACGCCATTCGTATGGAACAAACCCACAGCGGCCTTTGACTTGAAATTCAAGCTTCCAAAGATAATGGGGCTCATTAGAAAGAAGTAAGAGATGAAGGGAAATACAGAAAGAAGGGATCTAAATTATTATAAAGAAAAAAATCATTTGACAAATTGATAAATAGGCAAAGATATAAGCAAATTATCTAAATATAAGGAAGTTCCAATTGCACGTCATTCTCAGGGAGACTGTTCCACAGTCTAACAGTATGAGGAATAAAGTATCCCTGGAACAGTGAGGCGCATTTATTGCATATTGGTGCTGTAAAAGTCTGGTTGCGCTATAAAAACAACCATTGGCAAAGTTAAAAAGCATTGTAAATGCATCCCTTTATGCGAAAAATATTTGCCTTATAGGTGTTAGTTTTGGTTGATGTTCGTCGAGCTTCACTGCAGTGAAAGAAAGTTTTGTAATAAATTTTTCATAGTCCTCCTTAAAAAAAATTTTGAGGAGAGTTTTTTTTTATGAGATTTCTGGCGACGGTAGCTTTCAGGTAACAGGGTCCTTTGCTACACATGCTCTTTAGGTATGTAACTGACAAGATTTTTTTCTTATATTGCAAAACTTTTCTTTCACAAGTTAGAATGAAAGACAGGGCGACGGAAGTTATTCATTATACACTGAAAACTTAGAACTATTCTAAAACATTAAGACTGAATTCTCTCTCTCTCTTTCTCTCTCTCTCTCTCTCTCTTACAGACACACACACTCACATCACACACACACACACACACACACCAATTATATATATATATATATATATATATATATATATATATATATATATATATATAGTGTGTGTGTGTGTATGTGTGTGTGTGTATATATATATATATATATATATATATATATATATATATATATATATATATATATACATATCAGCATATACGAGAAATCGATTTTGATGCAATTCAGTTCATATGAAATCTGTTCGATGTATATTTAAAAGCTCTATATCAATTAGATAACACTAATCAAAGTCTTTACAATGCTTAAGAAAATATATCTACACCTGTGGCAAGTTTACACGGAACCTAAAAATCTTAAAGTAAATGAGGAAAAAGTTTTTGAAAAATAGAATTGTTAATTGAATTGCAGTCATTTTTCCTCTCGCAGGCCGGTAAACATAAAGAATATCACCCTAAATGCTTCAAGAGGTAGATGCTGAAATCTAATGCTTTTTAGAAAGAGGTTGGTCATTATTCCAGAGGTAGCAATATCCTAAAACTAAATCTTTGGAGTTCAAAAACTTCCTTGTTAGTAGAGAGGGCTTGAGAAAATACTCTCTCTGTTTCTCTTTCTCAATAGTATTCAACTTATCCTTTTATATTTTCGAAGGAAAACTTCCAGAAAATCGTCGTTGCAATCAGTCTTAATGTAATCTAAGTCCATTCAGGTCTGACGAATAATGCAAATAGACTTATACTATTTTCTGTTGTCAGTATTATATAGACTGTGGAAGAGATAACAGTTATTAGGATACTTATCGAATTATTTCATTGCCAAGTAATACTGATCGAATTCCATACCGAGGATAATAAAAAATTATAAGGCATGACAAATCTAATTTTGTCTTTATCCTTCAACAGTGATGAGGTCAGTGTATACTTAATGATGATAAAGAAGACGTTTTTAATTAAGTAAAATACAGTTCCTATGTCGGAAAATTAGAATCTTAAGAAGCAAAAGTTTCAGTGCCGTAAAGACTTTCTTTTTATTCAGAGATATTTGGTACAAAACAATTTTATTTGCCAGAGAAATTACACACGAACGTTTTATCTAAAGTTACTTTCGATGAGGATATTTTTTTCAATAAATAATAATCTTGGGGCAGCCATAAACTCAGTCAAACAGAAGCAAACCTACTTAGAAATGAAATTAATAATAAATATATTCATTAAGCCATAAGAAACGTAATCATTATGAGAAAACATTTTGCCGGAAAGATAGTAATAGAAGCGCAAAATATTAACAAAAAATTCCAAAAGATTCTAAATATTTACTCAAGATTTTAAAATGAATTTATATTCATATTTTACATTTGCTTCAAAACAGTTGTACTGCCATACAAAATCACAAGTAAAACAGGCACGAGAATATAAGTTAATTCCGCTTCATAAATCGTGTCTGATTTCAATTTTTCTTTGAGCGTCCTCTTTTTCTAGGAACGGGAAATGAAGCAGCATCTTCCCATGAAAATTCAATTTACCGCCCATATTGGATTTCAGGAATATTGCCTGATATTCGACGACTATGCTCTCGCTGAATATACGAGTTTTTTTTTTTTTTGCTTTTATTTGGCTGAAAACTGCACCTCGACACATCTTTTCAAAATTTGCGACATTTCAGTCTGCTTCTCTGAAAATGATCCATCCGCATTCCTCCCTTGAGTAAACATAGATGTATGTTTCATAACTTTATTTTTTGCGGGGGAATGAACCGGTTCATTAGTGGGTGGCTCCAGTAAAAAACTTGATGATACCCACTGCCACGTTCGTCATAGGATTGTGCAATGTTTTCAACAAAATGTCGTACCCATCGTGAACACAAAATGCAAACGCTGACGCATACACACACATATGTGATGTGCATAGCAAAATATATATGTCAATATTATATTATATATATTATTATAATAGAATAGATATATTATATTATTATTTATATATATTTAAATATATGAAATATATATTATATGTATAGTATAATATTTATGTATTATATATATAATTATAATTTATATTATATATATATATATAATTATATAATATATATATTATATAGTATTATATAATGAGAATAGCCTCACGTGAAAATGAAAGAAGGAGGTACCAAGACTTTCAACTTTTATTAATAATTAAAAGTTGAAAGTCTTGGTACCTCCTTCTTTCATTTTCACGTGAGGGATCTCTTATATACTTCACCATCACGGGACCATTGTGGATTTGCAAGATATATATATATATATATATATATATATATATATATATATATATATATATATATATATATGTATATAATATATATATATATATATATATATATATATATATATATATATATATATATATATATATATATATATATATATATATATATATATATATATATATATACTATATATATATATACTACATATATATATATATATATATATATATATATATATATATCATACTATATATATATATATATATATATATATATATATATATATATATCTATATATATATATATATATATATATATATATATACAAACACACGCACACACACACACACACACACACACAGATATATATATATATACTATATATATATATATATATATATATATATATATATATATATATATATATATATATATATATATATATATATATATATATATATACTATACACACACACACACACACACACACACATATAATATATATATATATATATATATATATATATATATATATATATCTCTTATATATATATATACCACGCACACACACACACACACACACACACACACACACACACACACACACACATATATATATATATATATATATATATATATATATATATATAATATTAT
This sequence comes from Macrobrachium nipponense, assembly GCF_015104395.2. Lineage (NCBI taxonomy): Eukaryota > Metazoa > Arthropoda > Malacostraca > Decapoda > Palaemonidae > Macrobrachium > Macrobrachium nipponense. The sequence goes on from NC_061094.1 coordinate 49,996,396, forward strand.
AAATATATGATTTTTTATGAATTATTCTATTGCTGTTCGAAAAATCCAGAAAGGGTCGCAAGGTCTGATCTGGTAATTGGAAGAGACTGTTCAGAGAAAATATGGATTTATAAAACTAGTGATGGGGTCCCTTTCGTGAAAAGAGGGGGTATTAGGCACTGGAAACGGGGAGCTGCTTAGAGTGGCATTTTCAGGTTTTGTTTTGATGATTTCACCGAATTCTGAATATGAATAAAAAAGGAGAGAGAAGTTAGGCTTGAAGGGTATAATGATTCAAAAGCCGTCTGGCCTCAAAATCCCAATTTCTGTTTATTGAGCCAACGGTTCTGTTTTTCTGCATTTCCCTCATATTTTTCATGATCTCCCTATAATTTTTTTTCTTTTCGTAAAGTCGCCTATACGTTCATGACAACTGTTCATTAAACGTTTGTTTCAAGCAATATTAAAGCCAGTAAGTAGAATAATAGTTGGCAACTCTTACCTTACCGCTCTGCCTGCTGATGGGCTGAGACAGTAACTTGTCTTGTAGTTGAATAAGTAAAAATCTGAGACAGTAGCCCTTAATACTTATATTTATAGCT
>NC_061094.1:50003307-50005807 GCF_015104395.2 Macrobrachium nipponense
TTGTCAACTGCTTGTTCTCTGCTGGTTGGGTGGTTTGTTGGAGAAATGACCTGAGTGGAGTGTGCCAATAACGATGCTGCTTCCTCTCCTGTTTACTCCACTCAGGTCATTTCTCCAACAAACCACCTAACCAGCAGAGAACAAACAGTTGACAATAGAAACATCCCCCACGAAGATCAAGACGAATTCTGGAAAGAACAGAGGGCTCAACCGCCTGATCATTCATAATATAAATTAGCTTGTTACCTAACCGCTGGTTTTTCAAATGTTTTGTGCTCTTACTTGTTAGTTTCCTTGAGGTGACATATCCACATTTTAGTGAACAAGCCACCCCAGTTGATGGTCGAAAGCTTTAATCCTGTACAAGAAATATATATTTTAAACTACAAGAGGATTTTACTTCATTGTGGATTGTATCCCCATAATATATATATATATATATAGATATATATATATATATATATATATATATATATATATATATTTGTATATATGTATGTGCATTATAATATTACATATATTATCTATATATATATATACATATATATATATATATATATATATATTTGTATATACATATATATATATATATATATATATATTATATATATATATATATATATATATATATATATATAATATGCAAGTACATATACACACATGTGAGTACATGCTTTACATATAATATGCATATATATAATATATTTATATTATATATATATATATATAATATTTATATATACACTGAATGATATTATGAAAACAGTTTTCTCATAAATATGTATTTCGTAAATAAATATGTATAATTATTATACAGACGCCACACAACACACACACACACCATATATATATATATATATATATATATATATATTATATCCCTATATATCCTATATAATATATATAAATATATATATATATATCTATATAGTATATTTATATAGATTATATCTATATATATATATATATATATCTATATTATATATATATCTTATATATTTATAGTTTATCGTTATCTATATAGATATTATATATATGTGTGTATTATCTATATATAAATATCACACATATATACTAATATATATATATATATCTTATATATTATATATATCTATATATACACTTGAATGATATAAACAGTTTTTCTCATAATATGTTAAATGTAATAAATATGTATAATTATATATACAAAGACGCACACACCCAAAGACCCAACACCACATATATATATATATATATATATATATATATATATATATACAATATATATATATATATATATATATTCTATATATTTTATATTTATATATATACATATATATATATAGATATATATCTATATATATATATTCTATATATATATTACTATAATTATATATATATATATATTTGTGTGGTTATATAGATATATTTATATATATATATATATATATAAAAATATTATATATATATATACATATATATATATATATATATATATATTATATAATATATAATTATTATACATATATTATATGTGTATATATACATACATATATGCTTCATTTATATATTATATATATATATACTATATATATATATATATATATATATACATATACATATGTATATGTACATAAAAGGGGAATAGATTAAGATAATATTTTAATATACCATTGTAATGTGATGTGCTATGAGTTTCTTAGAATTTAGAGAAGTCAGCAGTTTAACTTCCCTAGAGACAGAGTGTTCGAGGTGACGAGCTTTGGGAATGCTGATGTGTCTTTCTGGGATGGTGTGATATTAAAATTGCTGTCTTATCAGATCTGTGCATGTTCTGTTGCTACAGGCGATCGCAGAGGTGACTTATGTAACTAGTTCTGGGCAGTTCTTGGGTGTGGACATTGTGTGTGAGTTCATATGTGCATGGGAGCTTTTCCCTACATAATGAGATGTAGCATTACCAAGATGGGGAGATCTGTGCATGAGAGGCAGAAGCCAAGATGGCTTCTTCGGACAGTATCTTTGTTATTAAGTGATAGTGCATACTGTGTTGAATGGGTAAGCATATTTTATTTTGGCCAAAAGATGTGGCTGGATTGTATTTGAATATTTATTTCAGAGATGTTCTATTTCATATGATCTTTGATTATACTCTTATGCTTATCGGAGTGATCTCCTGTCTTCTAACAGGCGGTTCTGGAGAAAGGGGAACTGATCTGAGACAAGGGGTATTGAATATGGTGACTTAATTGGTGTACTGTCTATATTGAATGTGCCTAATGTTATGGCTAAACTAATGATAGTTATTTGATTAATTACTGAGGGTTATCTGAGTTATTTGGACTTTGAGTTTAACATTTCATTTAATCTTTTTGTTAAGAATCTGAATTATTCAGTTTACACTTTGTTTTAAATAAGTGTCTGTTTGATGACCTTAGATAATGGAGGGGGGTGGGTGTGCCGTGGAGAGAGAGAGAGTGAGAGAGAGAGAGAGAGAGAGAGAGAGAGTTGTTGGGAA
>NC_061094.1:50008307-50026247 GCF_015104395.2 Macrobrachium nipponense
TATATATACACTCACATTTATAAATACATATATATGGAATTCATTTACTCATGAGCATTTTTTCACGGGAAAAATGGTCTCTTAAATGAAAGACCCGGGTAGTATGATCTGTGTGAGTGAATTGGTAGTGCCCTGACCTTTCACTCTACCTCGGAATTAATATATTTTCATATATGTTAACAGAAAGGCATTTTTTTTAAGTTGATAAGAAATTCGTCGGTTCATGGGAGCGAACCATGGAACCAAGAATTCAGGACGTACAGTGACTTGCTTTAAAACAACGAATGCCTGAGCGCTACACGAATTTGTAGGTGAGAGGCGGTGTTAACTTATATCTCTCGTGATAGCCTTGTGGTTTAAAGCACTTTACTCATGGCTTGAATTCTTGGTTCCGTGGTTCGTGCCCATAAGCCGACGAATTTCTTATCAATTAGAAAATTTCCCTTCGGTCAACATATATGAAAGTATATTAATTCAGAGGTAAAGGGAATTAGATATTAAAGGATGTAGCTTAATGCGTATGTATATGTATATATATGTATGTATGTATACCTTTGTCACTGAAAAAGGAAAGTTCCTAGAAACTAACATTTGAACCCATTGAACTATCAAAATGTGGGCAAATGGTCAGCCCTGGTCTGATGATTCTTGCCGACGAGCAAACCGTGATATACAAACCAACTTCAATAGTTACTCTTGACTGAACTGCCAAAGTTTTATTCTTTTGGGAAGTAAAGATGACTCCAAGATTTTTCGATGGCAGTTTCATTGATAACAATAACAATGAGAAGATTCATTACAACGTGGCACAGAAGTCTTCCATTGTTGTGGCTACGTTCCTCTGATGTTGGCAAAAGCTCATTGCGCCATGAACATTAGTTTGTGTATGTTCGTGTTTGTGTGAGTGTTTGTGTGTATTTGTGAGTAATTTCTATAATCATTTCTCACAACGCAACAGGCACTGATCCCGGTATTCCTGCCAATACTGAATCAATGGTAGTTCTACTTAAAGAAAACTATGACCAGCTTCAGTCATTTCGTGTATTACACGGAACGTTAGTTAACAATATACCACCCTTCCTTCACCTAATATATAAGGCAACTTTTACCTTAAAAGACTATATTCAGTGACGCATCATAAAAGCAATTTCTATTTTGCAGAAAGTAATTTTGTTTAAAAACTGCGAGAAAAAAATGACAACCAACACCAGTCTTCCACTAGACTAAATTCTGGCCGCTCCCGCCACACGAACAAAAATAAGACAGGTTTCCTGTCTGTGTCCAACTCGCCAATCTCATATGCTGTATTTTTGAGCTGATAATTTTTCAGATACGAAAGGTTACACCTCCAGTAAAATACATTTCACGCCGATAGCGTTTTCTTTTTCTTTACAAAATTGATTTTTTCTCCCGACGTCATTGCGATTATACCAGTGACGTGCGACAGCCAACCAATTCAAAAAGAAAATTGCGAACAGTTTTTAAAGTATGGTAGGCTGAAAACTACTTATTCCATTTGCTTCCAAGTTGTACCACTGAGGAACGTCTGATAACAATTGGTAGGGCAGGAAGTTATTATTTCAGTAATCAGTGAATTGCAGTGTACAATTAATTTTCCTATCCACTATTATCATCTTTAATCTTATCCTTATCCCTGTCTTTCATAACTACTGCAAAGTTCCTTTCCTGATAGGACAGGTTTAATGGCTTCCAACAGGTTTAAGCCCCTGCCGCCTTCAGACTTTTTTTTTCTCTGGTTGCCTGGAATATGGAATTGTGTTGCCCATGCTATAGGTCAATGGATTAAACAGCGCATTATTGCATGAAGGGATTTTGAGGTCTTGGAAATAACCACATGGAGTAGACTGCTCCATTTTGGTGAATCTTTGCAATTTAAGGGATTCATTTTCTTGATAGCTACTCCAATAGATAAAATTACAGGAAGAACATTTACCTAATTATTTTTCTTTGTTAGTTAAAAATGACGAAACCGTTTGCTTCTTTCACTGTTGATTTTGCTGAAACAAGTAAAAACATGAAACGAATCATTTGTAACAATAATATAATGAATTCCTCCCTAAACAAAGAAATTGTCTGAACAACCCTCTTTGGACAAGATGATTTTAGTTCCTGGTTATGGGAACCTTCTCTTGTGGGAAATTCCATTTCACTTTACCGTGAAACATTAGAAGTCCCCGTACTGCTCAAATCATTCAACGGGAAGTTGAACCAGATGAGAACACTCAAGCTCTCTCTCTCTCTCTCTCTCTCTCTCTCTCTCTCTCTCTCTCTCTCTCTCTCTCCACCTTGTAGCTCAGGAAACGACATCCTCTCTATATATATCTTGAAGGCAGGGCGGAAATAGTCGCTGGGCTTATACATAAAGGAACCATTTTTATTCTGATTAGGCTGTCGTTAACAAGGTGATACGTCGCAGAAGTGTTTTGTGTAACATTTTTTGGAGTTTCCTTTTTATATATAATTTGATTCTTTCTTTTGATTTGCTTTTTCCTCCATCACAAAATACTTATATATTTCAGTAGTGTCACCGTATGATAAACCTTCTGTGTTCAACAACTGTTGTCTGGGATTATCTTGTATTTGTGAAGTAACTATTTCTTCGCCTAATTAGGATTTAGGATTTTTACCAGTGCCGTGAAGAGAAACAGAAAAATGTAGATGAATTTTCCATTACATTTTTATTTTAAAATGACAGGTACCTTATATACATCACTTGTTTGAGTTCTGTGCTTTCTGAATTATGAATATAGGTAAAAGTTAAGTAAAAATGCAAAATAATCATATTGATTCAGTTATAAAACAAACAAAATCAGTAATAAAAAGGAAAACTAACTTGACACAGACTGACCAATGAGAAATATTACTAATAGAGAGAGGTGTGAATTTCAGTCTCAGTGTCACGCACAAAAAAGAAATGTATAGATACACGTTGCATAGCTTTCAGTGAGATTTTTCTGTCTTGAAATGTCACAAGCACCAATTCGTGCATTTTAGATCAAATCAGAGAAAGGCGATTTCATTCCAGATTTACTAGTTCTACACAGCATTCAAGAGAAGCTTTTGAATGTGGTTTGAAAAATATTTATTGATTTGGGTCAGAATGTTTTTCAGTGGTGTGTGAATTGTTTACAAGCAAAATGTGCGAAAATAATATAGACTTATATTTTTAAGTTTTGATAAGTATTAAAAGGGTAAGGTTTAAGCTCAGAAATCTCTCTCTCTCTCTCTCTCTCTTCTCTCTCTCTCTCTCTGAAACAATCTTGCGCAACTTAGGGTAACTAAAGTTTGATGCAACGCACAAATTTGACGGAAAGTATTCACTTAGTTATCAATTTTCCGAGAAACTTAGGGATATAAAGGATCATCGCCAGATCATGGATTAAATACTTCGAATCTAGGGAGAAGTTATATAAAGATTTGGGAAAAAGGTTATATTAAACTTTTCATGGTATCAACATATATACTTCTAGAAATGGTCTAATTCATTCCAAGTAGATAAAATGCGCCTTATTTCGAAGACATTGACGAATATATAAACAAAATTGTAATATACGGAAATTTGCTTGCAATACCGCTATGCGGCAAGCAAGGCAAATATAGTTACATGGGTCTATGGAACACAATAGACTAGGATTATATCGTTCCATGATAGATAGTCGCGTCATTGCTGCCTGGATTTGTTTTCAAAGGTCTCGAAGAATAAGGAGATGAATGGTTTGGTGTTTAAACAATATTCAGTGAGGCAAACCTTACTAGTACCTTGAGATTGGCTTTTTATACTAACAAGAAATGTTGACAATGTTTTTTGTCCCGGAAAAAAAAACAATAGACATTGGATATTTTCAAACTGTATAAAATTCTTACATTTTAGTTTTGGCTAAAAAAAAAAAAAAAAAAAAAAAAAAAGGGTGTTTCAAACCACACAACGAGAGTTTAATAAGAGCACAAGAAAACGAAACACTGCAAACTCGTACAAATACCGCCACTGGAGCAAGCAAGAAAAATATCGCTGTTTCTACGTGATCCACGTAGCTTTGTTGAAGTATCCCTTTGATGTTGCGAAGGCAATTACTTGAATCCGTTCTCTGTTTGTCTTCATTAACAAAACTCTTTGAAGAGAAGGGTGGATGTGGGCTACCTTGCTAGCACCGCCATTTCTGAGAGGTACATTCAAAGATGGTTTTCGAACTCTTGCTTATCAGTGAATAAAAATAATTTCTTGTATTTGCTTCTATTGGAGATTAAACAAAATGTAAGCGTAAATAAAACAAACTTTATCATTCTTTAAAACGTTTGATGTTAAAGTTTAAACTGCTGGAATGAATTTGTTTATCTTTTCGAGTAAGTAAGTTTTTGATATTGTTAAAATATTTTGATTTGACTGATAGTGCGGTTAGTGTTTGATCTTTTCCACATACATATATTGCAATAATTATCCGTCTGTCTGTCTGTCACTCTTTTAAAAACTTCCGAATAATCAGATATATTATGAAAACACGAACTAGTGAGTTAGGTATTGACAGAATCTCTCTCTTCTCTCTCTCTCTCTCTCTCTCTCTCTCTCTATCGGGAATAATCTTACGCAACTTAGGGTGAATAAGCTTGATGCAAAGCACAAATTTGACACGTTAAAAAAAAAACGCAAGAAAAATTTGATACGAAAATAAATGTCCACTACTAATTCGCAGAGCGCTTTCACTCCAAAATACTCGTGTTCCATTTGAAGCATCGCGCGTAATAGGTGAATACTTTTGAGAGACATATTTCATAGCAAGAGTTGAACGTCATGCAATACAACTGACTTGCGAAGGTGTCAAAGCTATTATTTTAAGTGCTGCCGCTCTGTCCCGCGTCATGTTATGCTCTCCACTTTGTCATTCTGTTCCAGTTTTATAGGACTCGGATAATGGATTCTGTTACCGTCGATGAAGAAGAAATTTGTTTATCTTGAATTTCAACAAATGTTGCTATGTGCAACATTTGTTGAAATTCACCCTAAGTTGCGTAAGATTATTCCCGAGAGAGAGAGAGAGAGAGAGAGAGAGAGAGAGAGAGAGAGAGAGAGAGAGAGAGAGAGAGAGAGAGAGAGAGAGAGAGAGAGAGAGATTCTGAGTTTAAACCTTACCCTGTCAATACCTAACTCACTAGTTCGTGTTTTCATAATATATCTGATTATTCGGAAGTTTTTCAAAGAGTGACAGACAGACAAACAGATAATTATTGCAAATATGTTGTGGAAAAGATCAGGTACTAACCACACTGTTAGTCAAATAAAAATATTTCAACAATATCAAAAACTTTTTTATTTTCTAAATGAAGAAATGGAAAAGAGTTGCAAAAAAAGCGTCTAAATGTTATCTAATAAAAATAGACAATCAGTTTATACTAAAATTTGATTAGCAAACACACGGAGATTAAAAGACGAAGTGTTTATTAAGAGGTACATCAACAATAACTGTAATTATTGTGAGAGTGTAAAACATGGTAGTGGCCACTGTTTCTTTACTGTAGTTAAAATTTATGGTAAAATTCTTTTGACTGTATTTTTAACTGTTTATTTATAGGACTTGCGTTCGGAATTCCCTATGAACTTTGACCTCTGTAAGTATCAAACTTTATGGTTATTATGTATTTCTGGCAGCATCATTTCTATGAAGACAACTTCAGTATTAATTTCGCATTTGATTCAACTTTTCGATCGTAATTCGATCTTATATTTCTCAGTACAGTTTCCTTGTTGCTATTCATTGATATAGGAACGTCTACGTAACAATTAAGGTACATATAAGTCTTTTTCCATCCGAATTACAATGATAAGATTAAAACTCGTCTCAGTGTGAATTTTTTTTGCGCAGTTATAATGACCAAAAAAAAAAAAAACCATCACATACATAATTTTTGACTCCCTATAGCTACTGGATACACCTCATTGCATCAGATGTAAATGGGTCAACACTTATGCTTTTTAAAACATGATCTGTGGATAAAAATACCTGGTTATTCGTGAAATTTGATTTCCTGATTTGACCGTGGGCTGCCTAGCCTATAAACGGCTTGTAAAGTTAAATTCTGCAGCAGTCCTTGGTTTTAGGTCCCAAGAGAAGGATACTGTTAGCCCTCTTCAGAACTTGCCGTCCTTATACCACGCCTTTGGTTTTAAAGGATAAAGCTTTTCTACAGCGTTAGGAACTTTTTGGCAATGACGAAAGGTTCTGCAGCCTCCATATGAATGAAGGTGTCGAACCTTCACTGTAATATGAGAACAATGGATACCCAATAACTTTAATCGTGTTGGATAGAGTCGCATTATGTTTCATTTAACGTCCATCCTATAAACATATTCTAAGCTAGAGTAAAAACACATAGTAATTTTAGGCTTTGAACATAACGAAAATAGAGAAACTATGTTAAATGTTTTCTGTACTTTCAGTAATTAAAGAACAAAGGTTATTCTACAGACCCAGCAGGGGTATTGCCGTCAGTGTACTTCACGTTGTGCACCGTAGGCCCCTTTTACTTAACCTCCGTTCCAACTTCCTTTCCTCAATCTTGCTATCCAACACCTCTAACTGTTACTTCTAAGTGTACATATGGAGTTTTCTTCCAGTTCCAACTTTAGGTGTTTGTACTCATCTTCTGGATTTCTTTATCTTATCGTCCAACCATTCCAACTCTCTCTTATCTCTTGACATCCTCAATTTCATAAATCAAATTCACGCAATTCTACAAATAATTTTGTGCTCTCTGGTGCAAAGGAAAATGAGCTCTGGTTGCTATTGGTAAAACAAGAATGGTGTTCCACTTATCTATGGAAGTTAGATTAGTAATTTTGGAAAGAAAATATACCGCCGCCAAAGATAATTGATTCTAACGCAAGGAATGGTATAGTTCATACAGTTGTAACGTTAATAGTCCATTACATTTCAAGCAAATGCTGTCGTTAATTGGTATTTCAAACAGATTATGTATAAGAGCTATAGGGTTTTTGCTTTTTCCAACTGATTTCTTTATTAATATCCATTGGGGTGTTTAAAAAAGTCTTTATGGGACTAAACAATGAGAACAAGTTATTACTGGAATGGAAAACCTTATAACTGATATTATGTCATTTTTTTTTAATCAGCAATTTGGATGTGGAGGGAACATTCCCTATTGTTAAATAAAACTGTAAACACTAATGTAATCTACTGAAAAGAAGAATTTCTATGACACAGGCAAATGCTCACACAAATGCATCAGCTGACAAACAAAAAAGTCGCACCTTACAACGTTCTCAGTCTTGTCCCCAGCGAGAGCTGAAGCGTTTAAAGCGACTGCCTTAGATTTTCCTCAACTCAGGATCCAATCGATTTTCTAATACCGTGCAGTCATCGAAAGCAAATAACAATTCCTCACTGATGCAACTTTCGCAAAATATGACCTCGCTATGATTTGTTGATCCTTTCCCCCATTAAGTCATCCCTGTCTCGGTGCAGGATTTCGTTATTTCCTTAGAGCGGTCACATTGCAATATGCTAGCTCCTAAATGTTTTATATTACCTGTAGACAATTGTTGCACGACTTGGGTTACACTCACTGAAGAATTACAGAGTTCCTCTCTCCCATCATACTTTCATTTGCTTTTCCGGTAGTTTTCGTTTGTTAAATTTTCAGATAGTTTTCAATTTTGTATTAGTATATTAATCCAATGAGAACAATGATACTATAGTATTGTATACTGCACTGTAAATGGTTACATCCAAACGTGCTAAGATTTACCCAATCAAAGTTCATCCTAGAGGCTCAGAATGTTTGAATTTATATCATTATTTATTTCTCTACTGGTTTCAATGATTCTTTTAGGAATACTAATCAAATGGATTCGTATTATTTCTTAGTTAAACTTTCCATTCTTCTTATATTTGTCTGTATATTTTTTTATCTCGAGAGAAGATAATCCATGTATTCAAATTAGGTAATTGTTTCCTTCAATAAGATAAAACACTAATGTCAGGTTATACATATTATATTAAATAAAATAGGGTGTATTACGGACTAGTGGAATATTAGAAGTAATCGTAAAAAAATACAGTAAATAAAAAGAAGAAACAAAACAGAATAAGCTTGGTTAAAAAGAACTATATAAAAGAAATATTTTTTAAATGTCTGCCTGTACAGATGCCTATAGTAAGCTTCAGAGAGTAGTTTGGTAATCTCTACCCTTTTATTTGTATTCTTCCACCATTTGTCGCTTTTCTTGTAGTCTTCATTCTATTCTATCATTAAATTCCTATTAAATGAAAATATTTAATGATTCATTTCAAGAATGATTCATTTGGGTGCAATTCATTGAGTCACATGAACAATGAAAAACTTTAAAAAATTCCTTGCGAATACTTTACTATATTATTAACACAATTAAGTTTGGTTCTTTTTATTTATGGACTGTTCCTAACTTCATGAGAATTGTATAGGTTGTATAGTTTCACTTATTTAAGAGAAATGACAATAAACCTCCTTGAAGTATTGATTTTTTTATACACTCTTATCACATAAAGGTCTGACTTTCCTTCTATTAGGTTGCCACAAAAAATATCACCGCATTAGCAGAAGATCCTCGTGTCCTTGAAAAGCTCTGGTTCTGAAGAATAAGGAAGACAGAGAAATCCAAGCTTGACTTCAGGGGAAAATAGAATGTCTTCTCTTTAGAAAAGAGCCGAGACAAATGAGCAACTGAATCCTGCATCCAAGGCTAACGAGCAAGACATCTACCCAGAGGCAAATATGCATGGGTCTCTCATAACGTGGTGAAGGTTACCAAAGAAAAGCTCAAAGGATTGAAGGTAAAATAACATTACCTCCATCACTGTATCAAGCCAGGAAGAGTTGATTCCAAGGACTTCTAAATCTTGCCGAACGCTATGGCTAAGTGAGTTGGCTCTTTCCTCCTTCTCGAGGAACAGTACTGATTGTCTTTGTAAGTCAGTTGACTCATTGGACTTTGAGTCAATTAACTCTCTAGATTTTGAGTCAGCTGACTATCTAGACTCTGAATCGGTTGACACTGTAGACTTTGAGTCAGTTGACTCTCTATATGTTGAGTCAGTGCTGACTCCAGACTTTGTATCAGTTGGCTCTTTAGACTTTAAGTCAGTTGACTCTCTATACTTTGAGTCAGTTAACTCCCTAGACTCTGAGTCAATTGACTCACTAGACTCTGAGTTAGTTGACTCACTAGACTCTGAGTCAGTTGACTCCCTAGACTCTGAGTCAGTTGATTCTCTAGACTCTGAGTCAGTTGACTCCCTAGACTGTGAGTCAGTTGACTCCCTAGACTGTGAGTCAGTTGACTCAGTAGACTCTGAGTCAGTTGACTCCCTAGACTCTGAGTCAGTTGACTCACTAGACTCTCAGTCAGTTGACTCCCTAGACTCTGAGTCAGTTGACTCCCTAGACTGTGAGTCAGTTGACTCCCTAGACTGTGAGTCAGTTGACTCCCTAAACTCTGAGTCAGTTGACTCACTAGACTCTGAGTCAGTTGACTCACTAGACTCTGAGACAGTTGACACCCTACACTCTGAGTCAGTTGACACCCTACACTCTGAGTCACTTGATTCTCTAGACTCTGAGTCAGTTGACTCTCTAGACTCTGAGTCAGTTGAGTCCCTATACTCTGAGTCAGTTGATTCTCTAGACTTTTAGTCAGTTGACTCTCTAGACTTTGAGTCAGTTGACTCCCTAGACTCTGAGTTAGTTGATTCTCTAGACTCTGAATCAGTTGACTCTCCAGATTTACAATTAATCAGGTAGCGTAGTACCAAACTGAATTTCTTAAATCCACAGTTACCTGGTACAACCATGTGTTCCCTTAGAGTAAAAATATGAAAAAAGGGTGCTTGAACCATGCTTTGAAGAAACTTAGACACTCCACAAATTAGGAATGGGACTTACCTAGATCGAATATCCCCTGTAATTTTCGAGCAAGAGAAAACGAATTCATATCATGAATACTTAATACACAAATCGAAGGGCCCCTCTTGGTATGTTGCTGTACAGCAGTAATTGAAGAGGGCCGTTTGGGTTGTCTGACGGTAATGCAGTTATGAATATGAGTCAAGAAAAAGGCAATACCTATGCAAGTAACACTGCTGATGATTTGGGAGCCTACAAAGCCTAATAAAATATGTATTGTCTTGTTTATATATATATAAATATATATATATATATATATATATATATATATATATATATATATATATATATATATATATATATATATATATATATATATATACATAGTATATATTTCGTATAGGATTAAAAGAACAGTTGAAGAGTCGTTATTGTTAACACTTCTTTTATAACCGTAGAAGTCTCATAAATAGTGTATATATATAGATCTGGATATGGTTTGCATATTGATCAGTTCATTCCAATAATAAATCTGTTGCGCTGCCAAACTTCAAGATTTGCAGTAGGTGTTTGAGACACCAAACAAAAATTTCTTATGTTTTATGTATGTTGGTGACGAGGGGCATTACAATATCGCCTCAAAAGAAATTTTGAATGAGTTTACATTGCTGATTTTACCTGTTTTCCTTCGAGCTTTTATTTTCGAAGCCCATATTGTCACAAGGTTATTCGAGGAATTTTGATGAACAGGCTGGTAAAAGGCCTTGCCCATACTTCAGTATGAATTCCTACGAATATTAAAGAAATATTAGATATCGTGGGTTTCGTAAGCTTGGATTATGTTTCGAAATATAGAGGAATATAATGTATTATGACCTAGAAGATCTCAACGCCTCAGGGACAGATTTCGTCACTGACCAACGACCAATTAAAATCCCTGCTTACCGACTACCCACCGATTGTACACGCCCTGCCTGCTATAAATACCCGTAAAACAGTATTTTAATTCACTTTGTTGTATACTCTCTTAGATGACTGCCTGTGCGCTGTCGACAGGTCAGAGGAAATAAACCTAAGACAACTGAAATCTTTATATGTCTTTAGGAAACATGATATACCAACTACATGCTGAAGAGAAAAGGACAATAAGAAGAGTTGAGAAGATTCTATATAAATTAAATGCCGTTGAAACAGCTATGATAGAAAATGAGAATCATAACTATGGTATAGTGTTAAAATTAATGACCCAAAACGTCGAGTGAAATAATGTCATCCTTTCTGTCTCGATCAAATTTCGTCTTGAATATGAATGCAAAATCACGTTTCCTAAGCAATATAGAAACAACTCGCGAGCATCTGTTGGAGAGAACAGACAGGCCTGCCTATCAAACAAGGCGCAATTACGCCACAACCCAACAGAACTGGACGTCCGGACAAGGGAAGCAACTAACCATCTCCTTCTGGTTTCGTTGAATTGACCGGAAAAGGAGAAAGTCAGCAGGAAAAAGACCCTCGAGTCTAATCCGCTCAACTGTGGCTACCTGGTCTTTGTGAGTAGTTTCCTTTAGTGAGATCCGTGAAGAGGAAAGGAAATAAAAGGGGAAAAATGGGGAAGTGGGAGACCAACCTTCTGGAAAAAGCTAAGGTTTAGGGAATCAGGGAAATTGTTAGAGAGAAATTTCATTAAGTTGAAAGGCGATTGGAGGAACCTGACGGATTGACGCAAGAATTACTTACAGTCCCATCACAGCGATGTTGAAGGAAGTAGGAAGTATCTATCAGGTGATATAGTACTTCAATCTGAGAGTGGGTTTGACTTTTTTTCCCTTCATGTAACAACTTCCATGAAAGAGATGGTTGCTGGAAAGATGTCGCATCAAGGTCGTTCGTTTCCACCACTTAAAAGATGGTTTTATACATTACAATCTCCATTTGGCTAATGCGTAAGTACTTCTTTGGAAATGACAATTCTCTCTCTCTCTCTCACACACACACACACAAAATGAAGTGAAAGAGATCAACAGTTTTTTACTATACTATAATGGGCGTTATGTCTGTCCGTCCGTCTGTCATTCAATCACGGCCAAATGGCTGGTCCGATTGGCATGAAACTTGACAGGGTAATAGTGGTGACCCCTAAGATGGTTTATAATAGGGTTTAATCCTACTGCCCCCACCTCCAAAATGAGGGGAGCGGCAGTGAGAGGGATTCCCTGAAACGGAGCTGTTTCAGCCCGTGAAACGGGGCTGGTTATGCCCGTAGACTTAGTTACTTTATGAATTTATCATGCATAATTTCTGAATACATATGAAGCAGACCCTCTCTCAAGCATACTTTATTAAAAGTAATGGCTACTTCAGCAGCGTTACACTTGTAGAGATTCTTCTCTATTTTGCGAATAGCGGCTTTTTCGGTGCTACTTAAACAGGCTAGTAGAGTGCCTATAGAGGTCATGGTAAAATACAGGGTCAAAATAGGTCTATATATTTGAATTTTACAGATAAACTATGATACCATAGTCATCAAAGTCATTAACGATTTTCTCTCTCTCTCTCTCTCTCTCTCTCTCCTCTCTCTCTTTCTTAAAGCGAGCTTTCGTCTGGAGCTGCCAGACATCCTCGGGCTGGGAAGCTGAGGGTGGACTGATCTTGGTGCGATGTCCGTCCTCGTTATATCTGTGGTTGACAGCAGGGGGCCTGCCCCATGCTTGTCTCCTATTGGCTGGTGGCGGTGAGTCTTGTTTTCATTGGTTGCTTGAGACCTGGCTCAGGCAACCAATGAAAACAAGACTCACCGCCACCAGCCAATAGGAGACAAGCATGGGGCAGACCCCCTGCTGTCAACCACAGATATAACGAGGACGGACACCGCACCAAGATCAGTCCACCCTCAGCTTCCCAGCCCGAGGATGTCTGGCAGCTCCAGACGAAAGCTCGCTTTAAGAAAGAGAGAGAGAGAGAGAGAGAGAGAGAGAGAGAGAGAGAGGAAATCGTTAATGACTTTGATGACCATGGTATCATAGTTTATCTGTAAAATTCAAATATATACACCTATTTTGACCCTGTATTTTACCATGACCTCTATAGGCGCTCTACTAGCCTGTTTAAGTAGCACCGAAAAAGCCGCTATTCGCAAAATAGAGAAGAATCTCTACAAGTGTAACGCTGCTGAAGTAGCCATTACTTTAATAAATGTATACATATGACTTATCATTTGGAAAAGAATACTATAGGGTAAACATCAATGCCATAATAGTTAAAAAACACTAACGAGTCACTTATATGACACAGCAGATAAATATGCTTTTAGTAAGGATTGATAAATTGCTAGTATTTGTAATTAGGTTAGGATGCTGAATTTTGAAATGGAGTCAATTACACATTTTTCGAAGAGTGAATTCCACCAACATTATGTTACATTAGAAAAGGAAATAGATCAACTTCTGGGAATCCGAGAAGTGAAATTAAGGCAGTTTAATTCTAATTCTAGATGCAGGGAGGTAGAAGCGTGTGATATGAAAATTGTGCTAATGACTCTCCAAAGGGTAAAGTCTAACAAAATAAATAGGGACACTATTGGAGTTCCTCTCTAATCCCCATCTGTTGACGCATTTGCAAAATCAACATCACATCTACAGTTAAAACGTAGTCAAGGACGATCCTGTAACAATGTAGATATTTCTATCTCTAATTCGTTTTATGGGGAGGTTACTGAAGCGTAAAGAAAGCTAAAACCTTTATGTTATTGAAAAGGATATACAAAAAAATAACTTAAAAGAAAAAATACTTCGCCACAGGTATCTCCCTATCCTATCCCGTAACTCAGTTATGATTTCCATTTTCTATGAACGCAAATGAAATATTGTGGTTTTTTCATGCAAAAGCCGATGAGTTTGGACAAACAAAATCCTGGGAATAAAAGGGAAAGAAGGACGGAATAAAAACGTGATAAAAAATGAGTTAGGAATTATCTACAATAAGGGCAACAGACTAAAACCCTGCAAGGGAGTACCATAATCGAGTTCTGCGTAATAGAAATGGTAGAGAATTCCACACCTTAGCATTTGCTGAATTTGTTATCAAACTGAGCAATACGAGTTTCAGTGGGGAGTTTTTAGTAGGGTGGGTGTTTTATAAAAGAATGAGAGTAGTACAATATACTACATCAAGGTCAAATGGAGGGAACTCTGGAGTTCCTTAGACATTGTCGGTAGGGGATTAACTATTACAATACTTGGCTTACTCTGTGTGTTATTATCCACTACGTAACTCTAATTAAATGCTCATTCTTTTTAGAGGAGTGAGGATGTGTACAGTGAAATACCTCTGTTATCCGGGTTTTATAACTTACGCCTGAAGCGTTTTATAGTGATATAATCCTAAGCAATTCTCGAGAGAGTAACAACGTTCACCGAGATAAGAATGAATGATTGAAGTGGTTGAAAGGATAAAAAAAAATTATGACACTTTCTTTCGTACTACCAGATATAGTATGCTTCAAGTTACTGAATCTGAAATATATTTGGTTATCATATTCTAGGTATTATGTTTCAATAGCTATTGAGTGCGCCGAGTAATTTGAGACCCAAAAATGTGATATTTATTTGATTCCTCGAATTCAGACACATTATCAGAGGAGAGGTGAATGAGAACTTGATAGCATTCAGGAAGTTGTGTGGTAATTATCATAGTAATAATTTGACTGGCATACCAAAAATTGCGTTCACTCCAACCCCTTTGAATCCATCATCTCTTATGGAGACTGGTTTGGCATAAGAGTGAATGATGTGCAAGACGCGTCTGACTATACTCTGTTTTTTTCCATCTACCATCCGCCTGTGGTGATTTCGCATGGTAACACTGCGTCCCGGGCTTTAAATAGTTACGTTATGTGTAAGTTTTAGGTAAATAAAAGGATATCTGGGAGTACATTTCCAACTGAAAAGTGTTTTAGTAAATTTACTGTATGCGAATTACACCGTCAATATTCGAAATAGGGTATTATTTAAAGCCCGGGACGCAGTGTTACCATGCGCAAACACCACAGGCGGATGGACAGATGGAAAAAAACAGAGTATAATTCTGTTAATTTGATTTTCTTTAAGTGAATCATAAGAAATCAACAAATTATTCAGTGCTATAGTCATAATTGGCAGGAAGTTGTAGGAATTATCATAGTGCACTCGACACCTTTTATGACTGTAATATTTTGGCTGATAGATTAGAAAATATATTCAATCCAGTCCCTTGGAAACGAGCATCTTTCACGGAGTCTGGTTTGGCTAAAGTGCGAATGATAAAGTATATCTGACTGAATTCTGTTAGTTACTTTTCGATTGTCTTTAAGAGATATAGAAGCCCTTTCAGAATTCAGAAATCATAACTTATTCATTACAAAGAAAATGTTCTCATTATTTGAATGTGAATATTTCTCAAAGTAAGGACTGAACCTTTTCCACAATTATCTTGGCATAATCTATTTAGACTCAGGAAGATTATACAATGTGCAATTATTCCGTCGAGTGTACAAAGTGCGTAATGTTCCCTGCTTAGCACTAGCCATAAAATAATTTGACCAAAACTGAGATGATTTTACGATGTTTTCAAACTTTCAAAATTTCTGTCTACATAGTCGTTCCAAGAGGGAACCAGTTGGAAAGATCTGGAAATATGTTGTACCATTATCTTTCATTCCAAGAAAACTTATCTGTATGTTTCACACTCTTTCCAGTAAAGTAGGAGCTGTGCTTAGCCTCGAGCATCTCTCTCTCTCTCTCTCTCTCTCTCTCTCTCTCTCTCTCTCTCTCTCTCTTTCGCCTGAATTACATAGACAGCGAGCTTAACTAACCACTTACCTTCAGGTAATGAAATATTTACGCTGTTGTTAATTCCCTCAAGCTTTTTCCAGGCACGTCTATGAAGCATTTCTCATATTCAAGGTTTAAACTTGCAAAATAACAGGGATAGCGAGATTTTTGGCTCATAGGAATTACTTGAAGAAATTTGCTAGTTTTTTATATAGATATATATATATATATATATATATATATATATATATATATATATATATATATATATATAATTCACACATATGTATATATAAATTTACATATAGTACACACACACACACACACACACACACACACACACACACACACACACACACACATATATATATATATATATATATATATATATATATATATATATATATATATATATATATATATATATAATTCACACACACACACACACACACACATATATATATATATATATATATATATATATATATATATATATATATATATATATATATGTGTGTGTGTGTGTGTGTGTGTGTGTGTAAATTATCCCACAAAAATTTGGTAGTTAAACAGTCATTTGGCCAATGTTTACATATTAATATGGAATATCTTCAATCATATTTTCTATGAAACATCTACTAGTTTCAAGTCTCTTGCAAAACGCAAAACCAAAACCATATATATATTTTATATATATATATATATATATATATATATATATATATATATATATAATTCACACATATGTGTATATATGTAAATTTACATGGTAGTATACACACACACACACACACACACACACAAAACACAACACACACACACACACACCCACACACCACAGATATATATATATATATTATATATAATAATATATATATATATATATAATTATATTATATATATATAATATAAGATATATATAATAATACACCACACACACACCAACACACACACACACCACACATATATATATATATATAATATATATATATGATATATATATATATATGTGGTGTGTGTGTGTGTGTGTGTGTGTGTGTGTGTGTGTTTGAAATTACTCCCACAAAAATTTGGTAGTTAAAGAGATATTTGGCCAATGGTTTACACACTAATATGGAATATCTTTTATCATATTTCCTATATGAAACATCTACTAGTTTTAAGTCTCTTGCAAAACCAAGGAAACCTTAATACTTCAACTTCACACCATTGCATCGCTGTTGCAAGAGTGGTGTTCACATGAGCAAAAATTCTTATGCAAGGTTTTTCCTCCGCATTGTATCAGTGAAAACTATGGTTTTGCTCTTGGTGCATGATAAGCTTCCGCTAACATTCCTAAGTTTCTTTGCACAAACTTGAGCATATCTGCCCCAGATATGTTTCTTTTTCTTTGTTACTTTATGCTAAGTCTTCTCTAGATTTTCTGAAGCACCTTCATACATACCTGACTTCTAGCTAACATGATCTAACATGATCTGGCCTCTAGATTACTTGGGCACTTGCTAAAATCTACGGTCAAATAGCACGTTGTTTCAACAGAGAAAACAAAAGTAAAAATAAATACGCTATATTTTATTAGAAATAATTACTCTCTACTGTTTAACAAGGACATTATCTATTATTTACATTTTCATTGTAATAGATAAATCATAAATATCCTATCTTAAAATTCCTGTATCTTTAACTCAACGCGAAACACCTTTTTCAGACGTTTTTAGGTTTTTCTTTAGGGCTTTTCTACCCTACCCTAACAGCAACAACAAAGTAGTTTGTAGGCTTACTCCCCGAGTAAGCGGAAAGTTATAGAACAACCATTTACCCAAAGCATCAAGTAAAAAAAAAGATTTAATTAGACACTAATTAGACACCCTCTATTCGAATATATCACCTACATTTCAATTGCACACTACAGAATTCCTCATCAGAACATCAACGAATGCGCGTTGATGACTCATTTCGGCTGAGAAATGTCATTTCACATTTCACTGACAACGCAATTATCATAATTATCATTTCACCATTGCTAGGAATATTGAGGATTCTCGGGCCAGCGGGAAGAAAGACTATCATTGTCAAATTCATCTCATTAAGGAAACAGAGATACGAAGATAGAGAGAGAGAGAGAGAGAGAGAGAGAGAGAGAGATTAATTTAAAAATTACCAAGACGTTACGCCTCTTTATTATTCAACCTGTGCATAATCAGTTTAAATGTGCCGTTTT
>NC_061094.1:50031747-50041747 GCF_015104395.2 Macrobrachium nipponense
TAGTATCACTGCCGCGTTTTACGAGAATTTCGAGTTCTTTTTTTTCCCATTATGTAGTGGTGAGTGTTAAACTATTGTTTTGAAGGAGAGGGTTTTTGTTTAAATATTTCAGGGTTATGGGATTGGTTCAAGAGGTCAACAATTTTTCTTGTCTTTTCTTTATTTGCACGTGTTTGTAATAGACGTATGCATTCGTCTTTGTTTAAAACATAGGAGTGTATTTTTCTATGCATGTGAACTGTGCTTAGATAAGCATACTTGGCTTAAAGACACAGTGGCCACAATTTTACGGGCTCAGCACATTTCTGCAGAGAAGCGCGTTGCATTGCGAGGGTATTGGCATCCCTCGGGGGGATACTCGCATGGAAGGTACCACTGGCCTCCCTCGAGAGATAGTGCAGAGATGGGTACTAGTGTATACCTTGGGAAGGGGTCCTCAGACACTGTTCAAGGGGAGATGGGGGTACTATTGTGTATGCCTCGGGCTGTTCTGTCGCTTGACTGAGGGGTTGTTCTCACGGGGGGGAGAAATTTTTTTTTTTCTCAGTGTGGGTGAACTCCCCCTTTTTCTTTTTTTTTTTTCTTTGTGTTGGGGATGGATTTGCCCTTGACATTGGATGCTAAGATATCAGCTGATTGATTAGTTGATGAAGTGAAACGCCCGTAGAGTCTTTTTTTTTAGAAAAGAGATTTTTTTTTCTCCCTTGGAGGAAGAGAAAAGGAAATAAAGAGATTTTCCTTTTCCGTCAATGAGGGGAAAAGTAGTTAACATGCACGGGATGTGTTATATGTTTCTTTGTGCCTTTGAAGACACAAATATAAGGGGGATACACAGATTATTTTTTTTATTGTGTTGGAGAAATTACTTTGAAATGCCGATGATTGGTGTTGTATCTGTGTTGTGTGGCAATGGTGTTATGTCATGGTGTATGCTGGAGAAATTGTATGTCATAGGATTCAGCAATACTGTTGTATGCTATTTGAATTTCACCCTTACTTGAGATTTTTGCAAGAGAATTATTGCTATGGAGAGTTATTATTATTATTATTGATAATCATTATACTTGAGATGTGTCACGGGAGGTTTGCTTAAGTATAATTATCATTACGGGAGACTTGTTTTACGAGAGTTTTGAGATATTTCATGGGAGATTAGTTGATAATTATTACAGATAATTATTCAAGGAGAATTATTACAATGAATTAATGGGAGAAGTCTTGTGTTAATTATTTGTTGAGTTTTGTAACTTTGGAGAATATTTCAGTGATTCACGGGGATGAGTTTTGCTGAATCTTGATGAATCTGACTGAATCTTGGTGAATTGTGTTGAAACTTGCTGAACTTTTGCTGAATTTTTTGCTGAATTCCTTGGAGAATGGACAAGCATTAACATTGGTGATATTTTTTGTACTGATACTGATGATTTTGATGATAGCAATTTTTTTTTTTTTTTTTTTTTTTGGTGATTTTGTGATAATGATATTTCTGATACTGATTTTTTTTATACTAATACGTGGGTGCCGTAATGCTATCAAGGGAGGTGAAATCTTTTTTGAATATTGGGAGGAACTAACAACACATTGTTTTAGTTTTTTTTTTCTTTTTTTTGTGTGTTCAGCAGATAATTGCTTGACATCTGGTGAGTTACGGGAGATAGTTAATGGTGCCGTTGATTTTTCTTTTCTCCTTTTTTGGAAATTAGCCATTGCTGACACAAGTTTTTTTTTACCAAGGGTGAATTTGAATTTATTTTTTCTCTCCAGTTGGTGTGGATATTTTTTTAATGTCTCAGTTCGTGACTTAGAGTCATTGTTCGGGAACGTGTTCGTGTTTTAGCTATTTGATGCTATAGAGAAATATATGGGAGAATTTTTTGCACGTTTTGAATACATACATAAAGGCACTACATTTTTTCTCTGGATATTTGTGTTCCAGAAATTGTGAGTTTTCTTGCACAATACATTTGTCGTATTTGTGACAACTTTGTGAGAGATAGGAAACTTGGTTAAGTTTTCCTAGTGACTATGTCGTAGTGCATATGGAGAAGTCTTGGCTAAGACACTGTGAGTTGGGAATTCTGTTATAATGACTTGTGGCATATTGGTGATTTTTCTAGAATGTTTTCTAGACAGTTTTATTGCCGAGTTTTGCTTTTTTTTTTTAGTAGTAGTATGCTAAATGGAGAGAGTTTTTATAGTTTTTTACTATAACATTGAGTTATTCTCTGGAGAATTGGAGTTAGAATTGAGATATAATTGAGATATATTTGGAGAGATAATTGGAGGTATATATTATTTTGGAGTTATATTTTGAGATATAATATATGGGAGATATATTTTGGCCATTGTTGATATTTGCCAATGTGATGAGAGCTATGTTTAGTTCAATTATTTTGCAGCCATCTTTGTTGCAAATGGAGACACATATTTGGAGATTATGGGGCAATATTTGTGAGTGAGTGAGTTAGTTGCCTTGAGTGCACAATTCTTTGGAGATATATTTTTTTGGAGCCTTGTTTTGTTCCACATGGAGTTATTGGGGAAATAGAGGTAAATATTTTGTATTTGCCGAAATAGAGGTGATTATTCTCTATTCTTGGAGTGGTTGTTTTTTTTTACTGACATGTGGCTATTGAGAAATAAGAGAATAATATATGGTGCTTTTTTTATACCTTCATAATGGAGTTGGAATTAATCTTTGGCGGGTAACCCTTTTTTTTTGTGGTCATGGGAGTTTTTTTCGAGACAAGAGAAGATTTCTGTGGTTTCTCTTTTTTTTATTTCGTGACTATTTAGAGGCGAGTGTCATTACTGCATTACGAGTCCTATGGAGATGTGTGTGCATTTTTTATGTTCACAAGTGTGTTTATTCTTGGAGAAATATAATTTGGATAAAGTCATGTTGAGAGAATAAGTCTTCGAGACAAATTTTTGAACACATTAGTCATATCCTGGAGTTAATTCTGTGAAATGTGTCTGTTAGACGTTTTTTTGAGAATCATGAGTTTCCAAACTTATGTGTCTGACTAGACAATTTTTGTGCTGTTGTTTGAGCATGCGTCCGCAGGCGATTTTTCTGCTGACAAGCGATGTGATGAGCCGTGTGCTGACTTTTTTCCTCTGATGGTGACAGATCAGAATTTTTGCAATATCTGGAAATGTTGACAATAGCATTTCACGAAAGCGCATGGGTAAGAGTTTGCTCTCTGGCAAATTCCATAAACTTTATATGGAGCTTGTCTTGGGGATAAACGCGGGAGTTATGCATATTATACATGTATTATGTATTTTGTGATTGGGGAAATCTTCTTGTGATTATCCTTTTTTTTTTATTGTTTTTCTTCCTTTTCCTTGAGAGATATAATTTGGGGGATTGAGCTTAAGTAACATTTCTTTTTTGGACGGGAGATTTGATTTTACCGGGAGATGTGATTTTTCTGGGGTTGTTACTTAAGTAATGGGAGTTTGACATTAAGTCTAATTGTAATTAATTATTGAGCAGTAAAGGGGTTTTTGCTGTTAAAAGTTGGAGATTTTTACTGATTTTGTGGGTTGTTTAAATATCAGAACTTGAGAGAACATTCTTTGGGTCTGGGTGTGTTACGTGATTCTTTTTCTTTCTTGAGCTCGTTACGATTTTTTTTCTTCTTTTTTTTCTTGTGAGCACATTCGAGTTTGAAATGTGAGTGCAGAATTCCGTGGAGTTGCTGTGATTTCTGAGTTGTGTGTGTGCTGATGTGTGAGTTTGGAGAATTGAGTTGGAGAACTTGATGTTTTTTTTTCTTTGAGAGTTGTGATAATGACCTATGATTTAGTAGTCATATTAAGGGAGCTAATTGGGAGACGTTCAGTTAGTATTTCTGACTTTTTGAGATCATTGTTTGATAGAAGTAGTATGTCTGGGTTAATTTTCTTAGATTGACCAGTGACTTGACTGACATACTAACACCAAAAGTCGTTCCCCGACACCAGCAAGACGTCCACCAGCCGTGAAGAGAGGTTGCTGCCATGTTGTCCAGGGTGATTACAAGTATTTCCATGATGGTGATCGCGAGAATTCTACAGCGTGTCTTTTGGGGATCTACAGAAGCCGTGAGAAGTCTTCTACAATGAGGGAGGCATTCCGTCTTCCTACAGCCTGCTATAGCCTGTTGCTGTCTGTGCAGCTACTTGCAGACAAGCGAAGAGGGATATTCAAGAATCCTAATGCAGAAAATATGAGAGAAAATGCGTCTTGTGTTATTGGGAGATTAAAGCGTGATAAGACTTTATTTTATAATGCCAGAGACGTGCAGTTTTACTTATATTTTATTTTAAGCCGGCCAGTGTTTTGTGTTATAAGCAATTTTGCTAGGCGGGGGCTAGCATTTGTGCGAGGCCGAGCTATCTGTAAGGCCTAGGGTTTTTGATTAATAATATATTATCCATGCGTTCTCTGTGACCTATGGAATGTGGAGAACAGTGTAGAGGTGACGACCTGAGAGTAGCTGACAATGAGTTTCTGGGGATGGCGTGAGATAAAAATGATTAGTTCGACAAGTCCAATGTACGCAGTTTATGAACTCTTCTCAAAGTGCCTATGGGAAACTGGTGTAGCCAGTAATATGAGGCGTTGTCGAAGTGTGTGTTCGTATGTGCGTGTGCGCCTCTTTCTGTTAAATAGGTTCATACCCAAGCCTATGGGAGGGATTTTGACAGAGGGCTTCAAGTCACAGGCAAGATGCCGTGGCATTCGCCGGGGGGAGTTTTTTATTAAGTGTTTAAGTGTCCGGTTGTCTGGGTAAGTGTTAAAGTGCTTTAGCCAAAGGGATGGCTTGTTTGATATCTTGTAAGATGTTCCATTTTATTAACTTTGTCTTTAAACTTGTGTGTACTTACCGGGATGTGTTCTTGGTATCTTTGAAACAGACGATTCTGGGTACTTGTGGAAATGCAGAGGGACAAGAATTCCCAGAAGGGTGTAGACGTGCTTTTTTGGTGACTAGACATTGTACTGTTTTTGAGTTAGTCTGTAAGACTGGATTACTTGGTTAATTGATTTATTTATTCTTGTTAATGAACGTTAATGTTATGATGCAACTCTCTCATTTTCATTACCTGTTAGAATGGAGAAAAAGAGGTGGAGAGAGAGAGATTGCCGAGAGAAAGAGAGAGAAAGGTTATGAGTAATGGGGTCTGCCTTCCGTTTCGTGTCCACGCTTACCTTATGAATGATGGGGGAATAATCCCCCCAGTTGCATATATATATATATATATATATATATATATATATATATATATATATATATATATATATATATATATATATATATATATATATATATAAGTCATATCACATTACCGTGATTCATATACATATATCGAGCTACAATGTCCTTTAATATCCTAATTCGCTCTACCTCATAATTAATAATATTTTCCATATATCGTAACCGAAGGGGAATTTTTTCTAGATAATAGATTTACCTGTACTTGGGCGCGAACGCAGGTTCATTATAAATCCAGGACCGTCAGTGGAAGCGGTACCACCCAACTGCGAGAGGCTTAAAGGTATATGTCTTCTCTCTCACCTCAAATACTTTCTCGCGCTGAAGTATTCGTTGGTTTGGAGACAACATCATCCCGCCTCGACTCCGGTAGTTAAGTAGCGCTTTTGACAACACGTAGCATTTTACATAAGTCTATCACACATTACCGTGATTCATATACATATATCGAGCTACAATGTCCTTTAATATCTAATTCGCTCTACCTCGGAATTAATATATTTTCATATATGC
This sequence comes from Macrobrachium nipponense, assembly GCF_015104395.2. Lineage (NCBI taxonomy): Eukaryota > Metazoa > Arthropoda > Malacostraca > Decapoda > Palaemonidae > Macrobrachium > Macrobrachium nipponense. The sequence goes on from NC_061094.1 coordinate 50,037,528, forward strand.
TTAACCGAAGGGGAATTTTTTCTCGATAATAGATTTACCTGTACTTGGGCGCGAACGCAGGTACATTATAAATCCAGGACCGTCAGTGGAAGCGGTACAACCCAAAAACGCGAGAGGCTTAAAGGGGGTATATGTCGTCTCTCACCTCAAATACTTTCTCGCGCTGAAGTATTCGTTGGTTTGGAGGGGGACAAAACATCAACCCGCCTCGACTCCGGTAGTTAAGTAGCGCTTTTGACAAAAACACTAGGCATTTTTTACATAAGTCATATCACATACCGGTGATTCATATACAATAAAATTATCGAGCTACCCACAATATCCTTTAATATCTAATTTCGCTCTACCGTCCGGGTTAATTATATATTTTCATATATGCTAACCGAAGGGGAAATTTTTTCTCGATAATAGATTTACCTGTACTTGGCGCGAACGCAAGGTACATTATAAATCCAGGACCGTCAGTGGAAGCGGTACCACCCAACCGCGAGAGGCTTAAAGGTATATGTCGTCTCTCACAAATAAATACTTTCTTGCGCTGAAGTATTCGTTGGTTTTGGAGACAACATCAACCCGCTCGACTCCCCGGTAGTTAAGTAGCGCTTTGACAACAGGTAGCATTTTATAAGTCATATCACATTACCGTGATTCATATACATATATCGAGCTACAATGTCCTTTAATATCTAATTCGCTCTACCTCGGAATTAATATATTTTTCATATAAGCTTAACCGAAGGGGAATTTTTTCTCGATAATAGATTTACTGTACTTGGGCGCGAACCAGTTACATTAATAAATCCAGGACCGTCAGTGGAAGCGGTACCACCACCCCAACCGCGAGAGGCTTAAAAAGGTATATGTCGTCTCTCACCTCAAATACTTCTCGCTGAAGTATTCGTTGGTTTGGAGACAACAATCAACCCGCCTCGACTCCGGTAGGTTAAGTAGCGCTTTTGACAACACTAGCATTTTACATAAGTCATATCACATTTTTACCGTGATTGTCATATATATATCGAGCTACAATGTCCTTTAATATCTAATTCGCTCTACCTCGGAATTAATATATTTCATATATGCTTAACCGAAGGGGAATTTTTCTCGATAATAGATTTACCTGTACTGGGCGCAAACCGCAGGTACATTATAAATCCAGGACCATCAGTGGAAGCGGTACCACCCAACCGCGAGAGGCTTAAAGGTATATGTCGTCTCTCACCTCAAATACTTTCTCGCGCTGAAGTATTCGTTGGTTTGGAGACAACATCACCCCGCCTCGACTATCCGTAGTTTAAGTAGCGCTTTTGACAACACGTAGCATTTTACATAATCTATCACATTACCGTGATTCATATACATATATCGAGCTACAAATGTCCCTTTAATATCTAATTCGCTCTACCTCGGAATTAATATATCTTCATATATGCTTAACCGAAGGGGAATTTTTCTCAATAATAGATTTACCTGTACTTGGGCGCGAACGCAGGTACATTATCAAATCCAGGACCGTCAGTGGAAGCAGTACCACCCAACCGCGAGAGGCTTAAAGGTATATGTCGTCTCTCACCTCAAATACTTTCTCGCGCTGAAGTATTCGTTGGTTTGGAGACAACATCAACCCGCCTCGACTCCGGTAGTTAAGTAGCGCTTTTGACAACACGTAGCATTACATAAGTCATATCACATTACCGTGATTCATATACATATATCGAGCTACAATGTCCTTTAATATCTAATTCGCTCTACCTCGGAATTAATATATTTTCATATATGCTTAACCGAAGGGGAATTTTTTCTCGATAATAGATTTACCTGTACTTGGGCGCGAACGCAGGTACATTATAAATCCAGGACCGTCAGTGGAAGCGATACCACCCAACCGCGAGAGGCTTAAAGGTATATGTCGTCTCTCACCTCAAATACTTTCTCGCGCTGAAGTATTCCGTTGGTTTGGAGACAATATCAACCCGCCTCGACTCCGGTAGTTAAGTAGCGCTTTGACAACACGTAGCATTTTACATAAGTCATATCACATTACCGTGGATTCATATACATATATCGAGCTACAATGTCCTTTAATATCTAATTCGCTCTACCCACGAATTAATATATTTTTTTCATATATGCTAACCGAAGGGGAATTTTTTCTCGATAATAGATTACCTGTTACTTGGGCGCGAACGCAGGTACATTATAAATCCAGGACCGTCAGTGGAAGCGGTACCACCCAACCGCGAGAGGCTTAAAAGGTATATGTCGTCTCTCACCTCAAATACTTTCTCGCGCTGAAGTATTCGTTGGTTTGGAGACAACATCAACCCGCCTCGACTCCGGTAGTTAAGTAGCGCTTTTGACAACACGTAGCATTTTACATAAGTCATATCACATTACCGTGATTCATATACATATATCGAGCTACAATGTCCTTTATATCTAATTCGCTCTACCTCGGAATTAATATATTTTCATATATGCTTAACCGAAGGGGAATTTTTTCTCGATAATAGAATTACCTGTACTTGGGCGCGAACGCAGGTACATTATAAATCCAGGACCGTCAGTGGAAGCGGTACCACCCACGCGAGAGGCTTAAAGGTATATGTCGTCTCTCACCCCTCAAATACTTTCTCGCGCAGAAGTATTCGTTGGTTTGGAGACAACATCAACCCGCCTCGACTCCGGTAGTTAAGTAGCGCTTTTGACAACACGTAGCATTTTACATAAGTCATATCACATTACCGTGATTCATATACATATATCGAGCTACAATGTCCTTTAATATCTAATTCGCTCTACCTCGGAATTAATATATTTTTCATATATGCTTAACCGAAGGGAATTTTTTCTCGATAATAGATTTACCTGTACTTGGGCGCGAACGCAGGTACATTATAAATCCAGGACCGTCAGTGGAAGCGGTACCACCCAACCGCGAGAGGCTTAAAGGTATATGTCGTCTCTCACCTCAAATACTTTCTCGCGCTGAAGTATTCGTTGGTTTGGAGACAACATCAACCCGCCTCGACTCCGGTAGTTAAGTAGCGCTTTTGACAACACGTAGCATTTTACATAAGTCATATCACATTACCGTGATTCATATACATATATCGAGCTACAATGTCCTTTAATATCTAATTCGCTCTACCTCGGAATTAATATATTTTCATATATGCTTAACCGAAGGGGAATTTTTTCTCGATAATAGATTTACCTGTACTTGGGCGCGAACGCAGGTACATTATAAATCCAGGACCGTCAGTGGAAGCGGACATTGTAGCTCGATATATGTATATGAATCACGGTAATGTGATATGACTTATGTAAAATGCTACGTGTTGTCAAAAGCTCTACTTAACTACCGGAGTTGAGGCGGGTTGATGTTGTCTCCAAACCAACGAATACTTCAGCGCGAGAAAGTATTTGAGGTGAGAGACGACATATACCTTTAAGCCTCTCGCGGTTGGGTGGTACCGCTTCCACTGACGGTCCTGGATTTATAATGTACCTGTGTTCGCGCCCAAGTACAGGTAAATCTATTATCGAGAAAAAATTCCCCTTCGGTTTAAGCATATATGAAAATATATTAATTCCGAGGTAGAGCGAATTAGATATTAAAGGACATTGTAGCTCGATATATGTATATGAATCACGGTAAATGGGATATGACTTATGTAAAATGCTACAGTTGTCAAAAGCGCTACTAACTACCGGAGTCGAGGCGGGTTGATGTTGTCTCCAAACCAACGAATACTTCAGCGGCGAGAAAGTATTTGAGGTGAGAGACGACATATACCTTTAAGCCTCTCACGGTTTGGGTGGTACCGCTTCCACTGACGGTCCTGGATTTATAATCACCTACGTTCGCGCCCACCAAGTACAGGTAAATCTATTATCGAGAAAAAAATTCCCCTTCCCCTTCGGTTAAGGCATATATGAAAAATATATTAATTCCGAGGTAAGGTAAAGCGAATTATATATTAAAGGACATTGTAGCTCGATATATGTATATGAATCACGGTAATGTGATATGACTTATGTAAAATGCTACGTGTTGTCAAAAGCGCTACTTAACTACCGGAGTCGAGGCGGGTTGATGTTGTCTCCAAACCAACGAATACTTCAGCGCGAGAAAGTATTTGAGGTGAGAGACGACATATACCTTTAAGCCTCTCGCGGTTGGGTGGTATCGCTTCCACTGACAGTCCTGGATTTAT
>NC_061094.1:50046747-50059247 GCF_015104395.2 Macrobrachium nipponense
GCATCCTGCCTCCTTAGGAGTCCATCACTTTTCTTACTATGTGTGCCGTTTCTAGGATCATACTCTTCTGCATGAGGCCCGGAGCTACTTCAGCCTCTAGTTTTTCTAGATTCCTTTTCAAGGATCTTGGGATCGTGCCTAGTGCTCCTATGATTATGGTACGATTTCCACTGGCATATCCCATATCCTTCTTATTTCTATTTTTAGATCTTGATACTTATCCATTTTTTCCCTCTCTTTCTCTTCAACTCTGGTGTCCCATGGTATTGCGACATCAATGAGTGATACTTTCTTCTTGACTTTGTCAATCAACGTCACATCTGGTCTGTTTGCACGTATCACCCTATCCGTCCTGATACATAGTCCAGAGGATCTTTGCATGATCGTTTTTCTATCGCTCCCTCAGGTTGGTGCTCGTACCACTTATTACTGCAAGGTAGCTGATGTTTCTTGCACAGGCTCCAGTGGAGGGCTTTTGCCACTGAATCATGCCTCTTTTTGTACTGGTTCTGTGCAAGTGCCTGGCATTCGCTTGCTATGTGGTTTATGGTTTCATTTTTCGTATTGCACTTCCTACATATGGGAGAGATGTTATTTCCATCTATAGTTATTTGAACATATCTGGTTCTTAGGGCCTGATCTTGTGCCGCTATTATCATTCCTTCAGTTTCCTTCTTTAGCTCTCCCCTCTGTAGCCATTGCCATGTGTCCATCGCTGGTCTAGTTCTTTAGTCTGTCTCATGTATTGTCCGTGCATTGGTTTGTTGTGCCAGTCCTCTGTTCTGTCTGTCATTCTCCTGTCTCTGTATATTTCTGGGTCTTCGTCTACTTTTATTAGTCCTTCTTCCCATGCACTCTTTAGCCACTCGTCTTCACTGGTTTTCAGATATTGCCCCAGTGCTCTGTTCTCGGTGCTGACGCAGTCCTCTATACTTAGTAGTCCTCTCCCTCCTTCCTTTCGTGTTATGTACAGTCTGTCCGTATTTGCTCTTGGGTGTAGTGCTTTGTGTATTGTCATATGTTTCCTGGTTTTCTGATCTATGCTGCGGAGTTCTGCCTTCGTCCATTCTACTATTCCCTCCGCGCTGTATCTGATTACTGGCACTGCCCATATGTTTATGGCTTTTATCATATTTCCGGCGTTGAGTTTTGACTTGAGTATCGCCTTGAGTCTCTGCATATATTCTTTTCCTGATTTCCTGATCGTGTCCTTCATCTCTTGGTGTTTTATATCCCCTCCTTCCATTATTCCCAGGTATTTGTATCCTGTCTCATCTATGTGTTTGATGTTGTGCTCCCATCTGGTAGCTTTATCCCTTCAGTTCTCGTTACTTTGCCTTTTTGTATGTTGACTAAGGCGCATTTTTTCTATTCCAAACTCCATCCAGTGTATGGTCACCCCAGATACAATCCTTACAACAGTCTGGATTAGGGTCTCTATTTCCTTGATGCTCTTACCATACAGCTTGATGTCGTCCATGAACATCAGATGGTTGATTCTGTTGCCTCTTTTCTTGAGTTGGTACCCGGCATCCATCTTCTGTAGTACTTTTGTCATGGGAATCATGGCTACTACGAAGAGTAGTGGGGACAGTGAGTCGCCCTGGAAGATCCCTCTCCTGATATTAACCTCTGCTAGTCTTATTCCTGAGCTTGTAAGTATTGTATTCCAGTTGCGCATTGTATTTTTGAGGAAGCTGATGGTGTTTTCCTCAGCCCCATATATTTTCAGGCATTCTATTAGCCATGTGTGGTATCATGTCGAAGGCTTTCTTATAGTCTATCCATGCCATGCTTAGGTTGGTTTTCCTTCTCCTACTGTTCTTCATTACCATTTTGTCTATCAGGAGCTGGTCTTTTGTGCCCCTACACTTCCTTCTGCAGCCTTTCTGTTGGTGGGGGATGGTGTTTGTCTCCTCTAGGTAATTGTATAGCCTTTCACTGATGATACCTGTTAGTAACTTCCACATTATTGGTAGGCAGGTGATAGGCCTGTAGTTACTGGCTATATTTCCCTTACTCTTGTCTTTTTTTGTACTAAGGATGGTCTTCCTGTGGTCATCCATTTGGGTGCATGGTGATTTGAGATTCAATGCTGGAGTTGTTCTGCTATTCGTGGGTGTAGGGCCTTGAAGTTTTTGAGCCAGTATCCATGGACTTCATCGGGAACCTGGGGCTTTCCAGTTTGGCCTTTTCTTTAGTTGGTGTCTGACTGTGTCTGTCGTGAGCTCTGTGAATCTTTGTTTTATTCTCCCTGTTTCTTCTTCCTTGACTTCCTGGAGCCATGTTGCATGTTTGTTGTGTATACCGTATTACTCCATATGTTTTCCCAGAGTCTCTTACTTTGTTCGGCTTCAGGAATTTCTGGGTGGTTGTCTTCCCCTCTTAGTTGGCTGTATAGTCTTTTCTGGTTGGTTCCGAATAGTTTGTTCTGTTGGTATCCCTTATTCCTGTTCATGTGCCGTTGGATCTTATGTGCTTTGGCCTTAAGCCTCTGTTTACATCTTCTATTGTGTTGTTTAGTCCCCTCTCTTGTACTTTGTATTTCTCGTTGAGTTCCTCCCTTGTTTTCTTGCTTCTTAGCCTTTTTTCTGCCATCTCTTTCAGTTTACTCAAGTCAGATCTCATCACCATGATTTGCTTTTCCAGGCGCCTTTTCCAAGGAGGTTGCTGTTTTGGTTTCTGTTGGGTTGGTTGTGCTGGTGGTGTTGGTGTTATTATTATTATTATTATTATTATTATTATTATTATTATTATTATTATTATTATTATTATTATTATTATTATTATTATTATTATTTTGCCTTAAATCAGGGAGGGAATTTAACTCATAGATGCAATGGGGGGCGTAGAGGGAACGACCAACTCTTAGAGGGGGTGTGGTAATTAAAAGGTTACGAACCACTGCACTACACATTAAATATCGATGAGAAAATGAATATATATCTCTCCCGACGTTCTTCGCCAAATCTCGATGTAACAGCCTCTGATAGCATCATCAGGGAAAGGAAAAAGATAATTCAAAACGCTTCCTGCTCCTAGATGAACTTTCACGGGGGTCATATTTGCTCTCTTGTCAAAGTCACTAAACCTCTTCACCGCTTCCTTTGTGAATTCTTTTCTAAAGAGATTAGACTTGCGCCTTTCTCCCTCATGGCACTCCACCCAGGTCACTGCCGAAAATATATACAAGAACGTGGGGGAAGAATGAAAATCTCTCTCTCTCTCTCTCTCTCTCTCTCTCTCTCTCTCCTCTATCTCTCTCTCTCTCTTAGACAGTCTTTCCAGTACTGTAATTATTTTCCAAAGATATTTCAGGTAAAATCGGTGCCATATAAACACTACATTACTTCTAAAGAATATATTGGTTTTAATACTTTGAATCTTAGATATTTTCTCAGTTTTCATCAAATGAAATGAGATTTAATGCAAAAATTCTGGTTCTATGGACCTTAGATATATTTGTGAAAAGTGGCAATATGCAATAAGAATTAAAAACACCAAATCAGATGGTTTGAACATTTAGAGCAAATGAACGATGATAAGATAGTGACTAGTGTATAATTCAAGCGTGAAATAGAGATGAAGACCTAGGAGAAGTCTTAATAGATGAAGTAAATGAAGGTTTAGTAAGGAAGGCCTTAATTTCAGAAAGCCAGCAAGTACGTACAAGGCAACACTGAAAAGTGCAACAGTTTGATACCTTGAATGTGAAAACCAAACCGAGAGACATTTGGTTTCAAAGGAGAAAATACCAGAGAAAATAAGCACATTTGTACTAACCACTTACCCAGATTTTGGAGAGAAAGGTATTGATTGATATTTATTCAAAATTCAAAAGTGAGTCGGAAATCTATCTCGACGGCTGATCTCAGCAGGTTACAAAATTTCGGAGGCTTTTCGTCAAAACCATATGGCCATATTTCAGTTTAAAAATATCAATATCGTTATTTAATTCTGTTATGTTTATGCCGCCGTAGCTCAATGAATTCATTACTTATCACATTGAAAATAAAAAGAGCAGAACCCCATTTAAAGCCCCAGAATAAACATTTTCTTATGATGATAGCGTTTGTCCAGCCAACTAAGAAGAAAGGAAATTGGATTATTATTCTTTAGCAAAAACCTATTCATTTTTAGGATGGAACTGCTGGTTTTAGATACACAGAGCTAGAAATAATTCTCCCGTTGACCAAGGCTTCAAATTCATTCCATCTACCCAACAGTAATTTTGTCTTCATATTACTCTACTATTATTGTTATTATTATTATTATTCTTATAGTACTATATACCCGATTTCAGGTTACAGCTTACTTGCTAGAGTAGACTGGTTAGTGAAAAACATTTCATAAAGATTGGAGGCAATCGCTTGTGTCTAATCTGCTTAACACGTAAGATAAAAAAAAAATGAGTATATCCTTCAAAGTTAAATTATCACTACCCTTCGTTCTAATTGCCTTCTGGTTTTCTGTAATCTATGTTTAGACTTCGTTTAATCAATGCAGTCTTTAGATAAATCATCCCAAACTTCTCTGCAGAGCTTCCAAGCCCAATCACTATGTATACCTGGGCTTAGGAGACAGGAGGGTTTAGTCTCTTGTATTCCACGTTATAGAGCCGAGGGATTTGAGAAATGGAAAGGGATTTGGTATCGGATTGCTGACGTAGGGTGATAACGAAATAGCACAAACCCATAAGGAAATGGAAGTCAAATTGCAGACGGGCCAAAAAAAGAAAGGGTCTCTCTCTCTTCTCTCTCTCTCTCTCTCTCCACTCTCTCTCTCTCTCTCTCTCTTTGTAGGAATCAAGGGGGAACCGCAATATATGGAAAGACAAAAAACAGGAAAAATATATGAGAAATATAGTAACTCAGAACGTGAACTAATAGCGGTAGAATTTGAATGTGAAAAATTAATGAACATAGTAATATATAGACCTCCTAATACTAAAGAGTTTGACTTAATAATAGAAAAATTGGATGATATATGTAGAAATTACAAGGACTGGACTATTCTCCTATCTGGAGACTTCAACTTTCCTTCGTAGACTGGAAAGAACGAATAGGAGATTGTGGATGTACTTATACATACAGAAAAAAGAAGTAATAGTAGTGCAGAAGATAAGAGGCAATTCGAAAAGCTATTAGATATGCTACTAGAATACATCATTCAACAAATAAATCACCTGCCAACAAGAAAGGAAAATACTTTAGACCTAGTATTTGTGAACGAGATGAATTATGTTAAAGAAAATAATAGTTTATAATGCGAGTTATTTCAGACCATAATGTCAATAGAATTAACAACACTCCATTCCAAAGCAAGTGAAAACAGAGATAAGCAAGAAATGAAAAAGTGGGAAAGGATATGGAAAATACAACTTCTACAGTAAAAATATAAAATGGTCAGAAATAAATGAAGAATTAAACAAAGATTGGGATAACATTTTCAAAGTAAGTGATGACATAAGGGTAAATACGGAGATATTATATAAATATTAGAGAAAATAGTGGATAACTATATACAAAGAAGAAAAGTAAACATCAGTCATGCATACCAAGAGGACAGAAGGATCTTGTTCCAGAAAATCAGAAAGTGGAAAAAAGGTCTTGCGAAAGAAAAAAATGCATGGAAAGTTATAGAACTAAAAAGTAAGATAGAAAATGCAGAACAAAAAAAGATTATACAATCAAAAGAAAATGAAAAAGGGACTTGGAAGAAAAAACCCTATTAAATATCAGCAAAACCCCAAACTATTATACTCATATGCGAAGAAGATGAATAAAAGAAGAATAGAAATAGGCCCTCTAAGAATTGAAGGGAGATTAACGAATGAAAAAAAGGAAATTTGCAACATATTGGCAGAAACGATATAAAGAGAGAATTCACCCCTAGAATAGATAATGAAGAAAATGATATAGAAGTAAGGGATGAAAATAGTGAAATATTTAGCTGACATAGATATTAATGAAGCTGATATTGTGCAGGCTATTAATGAAATTAAAAATGGAGCTGCTGCAGGGCCTGATGGAGTGCCTGCTATTTTGTTAAAGAAAGTAGTTCATTCTGTCGCAAAGCCACTTGCAATATTATTAAGACAAAGTGTAGACACAGGCAAGATTTATGATGAGCACAAATTAGCATATATTACCCCTACTTTCAAAGTGGATAAAGACTAGAGGCAAGTAATTATAGGCCTGTGAGTCTAACATCACATATTATGAAAGTGTATGAAAGGGTAATGATGAAAAATATTATGAAACATTTAATAAAAAATAATTTGTTTAATAAAGGACAACATGGTTTCGTACCCGGAAAAAGTACACAAACCCAACTGTTAGTCCACCGTGAGAACATATTCAAAAATATGAAAAGCGGAAATGAAACAGATGTGGTTTATCTAGACTTTGCAAAAGCTTTTGACAAAGTAGACCTAATATATTAGCGAAGAAAAAAATTAGAAAACACAATATCGTTGATAAAGTAGGAAGATGGTTAAAAGAATTTTTACACAACAGAAACGATAGTTATTGCAAACGACGAGAAATCGGATGAAGCCAAGGTAATATCCGGTGTGCCACAAGGTACGGTGTTAGCTGCAATACTGTTTGTCATTATGATTGAAGACATAGACAGTAATGTTAAGGATTCGGTAGTGAGTAGTTTCGCAGATGACAACAAGAATAAGTAGAGAAATTACTTGTGATGAAGATAGGAACGCTCTACAAAGAGACCTTTAACAAAGTGTATTGATTGGGCAGAGGTAAATAGGATGGTATTTAACTCTGATAAATTTGAATCAATAAATTATGGAGACAGAGAAAGAAAGCTATATGCATATAGGGGACCTAATAATGAGACAATCACAAATAAGGAAGCAGTTAAAGACCTTGGTGTGATGATGAATAGGACATGTTATGCAATGATCAAATAGCAATTCTGTTGGTAAAATGTAAAGCAAAAAGGGTGGGAATGTTGTTACGGCACTTCAAAACAAGAAAAGCTGAACACATGATTATGCTTTATAAAACATATGTTCGTAGTCCACTTGAATATTGCAATATGATATGGTACCCACACTATCAAAAGATATTGCACAAATAGAGAGTGTACAAAGGTCCTTTACAGCTAGAATAGAAGAAGTTAAAGACCTTGACTACTGGGAAAGACTACAATCCTTAAAATTATATAGTCTAGAAAGGAGAAGAGAACGCTACATGATAATTCAGGCATGAAAACAGATAGAAGGAATAGCATAAAACATCATGGAACTAGAAATATCAGAAGAGCAAGCAGAGGTAGATTAATAGTGCCCAAAACTATACCAGGAAAAATAAGGAAAGCACACAGGACATTAATCCACTACGCACCAGCATCGATAATGCAGCGTCTATTCAATGCGTTGCCAGCTCATCTGAGGAATATATCAGGAGTGAGCGTAGATGTGTTTTAAGAATAAGCTCGACAAATATCTAAACTGCATCCCAGACCATCCAAGATTGGAAGATGCAAAATATACCGGAAGATGTACTAGCAACTCTCTGGTAGAAATTAGAGGTGCCTCACACTGAGGGACCTGGGGCAACCCGAACGAACTGTAAGGTCTGTAATGTAAGGACCAACTCTCCCGGATTTTTGGTTGACTGGAAATCTTCGCAACCGATAGTATAACAAATTAACTGTCTGTGGGAAATCAAATTGTGCATATCGTATAAAGATGTTTTTATTGATTTCAAATATATATTGCCTTCCAAACCAAATACCAGTCAAGTCCTAGGCGCTTAATGTGATTTATATAAGACAATTAAAATGCTCATAAATTTGTGGAAAGACAACTTGAGATATATTACTATACATGTACAAACAACATAAGGAAAAGAGAAAAATGCAAGAAAAATAAGAAAAAATATTAGAATACCATAAATAATACAATTACGATCATAAAATATACTATGGATATATCCGTGATGTCTTGTTTTTCCTTATTTCCCTTTGCTTTTTATTTTAAGCAAGAATTTCACCGCCTCTCCACTTTCTATCATTCTCACAGTCGGAGTCAAATCCATTCTCCGGATATTGGGAAAGGCGGTCGACCGTCTCAAAATCCAAATTTACTTTCCCAAATATGAACGAGGAATAAGTCACGCTCAAACCCATGACTCGGGAGATCGGTGACCCAGCCTGACCTTTCTCTTATGTCAAGTAAGTTATTCCCGAAGGTGAATCATATACTTTATTGAGAATAAGTCATTTCAAGAGGATCCAAGACGACTACAGTTCTCTCTGAAAACGACAGCTCTATGTATGTACGAGAGAGAATAGACTTTTATCCTTCTTGTGGTCAGGTCGGCAAGGTGACCTCGTCGTGATTATCTTATCGCGGGTTCGTTTTCCGCTACCGGACATCATGATTTCTTTCATATTTCTCTCAAGTTGGATCTCGAGGCTTTGTAGTGGCAAGCTTATCCAAAAAAAGAGCAAAGAATCTGAGAAGTTAAGAGGTCATCGTAAGGCGCATAACATTTACCGTTATGTTGTCCTTTTTGAAATTATGTTCATTCTTACTGGATTCTAATGAAAAGTTGGATTTACCGACCCCACGGGTCGACTAATGTGAACCATGATATCCTGGGTAGAGTTAGTTCCTCACTGGTTTTAGTGGGCTGCATACTCGACTAATCAATCTGGTAGCCCGATTTTGCTTCCCGCGGCCGTCGGTGGAGAATCAAAGGAATGTATTTCAGGTGATTAGAAACTCATTTCTCGAAGTAATGTGGTTCGGATCCCACAATAAGCTGCAGGTCCCGTTGCTAAGTAACCGATTGGTTCAAGCCAAGTAAAACAATCTAATCTTTCGGGCCAGCCCAAGGATAGCTGTTAATCAGCTGAGTGGTCTGGTAAAATTTAGATTATATATATATATATATATATATATATATATATATATATATATATATATATATATATAATATATATATATATATATAGAGTTATAGCTGTCGTTAGCGTTAACGACGGACCATTAAAATATAACGGATTTCATACGGTTGTTTACTAATTCACTGCAGATGGAAATTATTTGTAAGTGGATTTGCATAAAAGGCGTCTAGTTCATTGTGAAATTGCCTGGAAAAATCTCTCACGGGTTTCAAACGTCTGCAGTTCCACAAAAATATGAGATGTTTTAATAAAAAAAATCCGACAGTTGTGGAACATATTTATAGAAAAATATGAATTAAGCAAACGAATTACTTAAAGAATACTGATCTATGTGAGAAGCGAATACAAAGGCACAAACTCTGTAAACATTTACCAGACCAGAAGTAATTTTGACTTTTGGCAACTTTCCAGTCATCCGCAATCTACGCCACTCGTTGCTCCTCGTTTGTAGTACCACCTTAGGTTTAGAAATATTCCGTGAATTTCCACCCACTACAAAACAAGTTTAAAGTTTCCTTTATGTCGTAAACATTGTTTTGTAACATTAATGGTATCATTGCCAGATATCATTTTAATCGCTATCCTTATAATACAACTGCATAGTTGTATTTAGACGATACTGGCCAATAAATTTAGTATGTATATATATATATATATATAGATATATATATATATATATATTATATAATATATATATATATATATATATATATATATATATATATATATATCTATATATATATATATATATATATATATATATATATATATCCATATATACATACATATATATACATACATATATATATGAATGTGTATACGTATATATATATATATATATATATATATATATATATATATATATATATATATATATATATATATATATATATATACATATATATATATATATATATATATATATATATGTGTGTGTGTGTGTGTGTGTGTGTGTGTGTGTGTGTGTGTGTGTGTAATCCCATATGCTTCAAAACTTTTTTTAAAACGGTACATTGAAGATCTAACAGGAAGGACCTCATTATGAACAGTATTCTGACATATTTCAACTAGGATTAATTTTTAGATACAAAAACTACGTTCCAAAAGTCATGTAATAAACTGAATTAACTCCATTTCTTTCTTTCTAAATGAAGCCTGTAGGGAAAGGAGTCCCATCAAAACATCAAAAGTTACTAGTTCCAAGTTTAACTTCCACCTTCTTCAACATAATAGTCACACGGGTTCTCTCAAATGAAACAGCCAAAAGAAATCGATAGTTAATAAGTAAATTACATCCATAATAATTCTATGGATCATTCCAGTTTATGATTGGGTTGTTTAACCTCACGTCATCAAAACTTGTGTCATTTTCACAATCCTCCTCTCACAGATCTATGATTTTCTTGTTCTATTTCTTTTTATATATATTAACATTTCCACGAACTCCATATGGAATTTCTTCAAATATTAGTTGCTTACGAAATGAACGTGGACAAGAAAATGGCAAATTTATTGTCTCTCCCAGACGTTTTGTTTAAAATCTAAAATCCTCTTGATGGATGATTTTAAATTCATTGCTATATTTGTTTTGGAATTTCAATGGACAATAAAAAAAAATGTTTATTCCTTTAAATACCTCTCTTTAGTCACAGGGTATGAGCATGAAGGCTAAATAATTGCTCTAGAATATATTATAGTCTGCCCTTCACAAATACTTGACATACGCTTACAGCATCTAAAATGATTTTCCAGCTTATTCACGTTTTTTGCATCAGATATCAAAAATGGTGAGTTTTTCATCATGTGGAAATAAACAATTTCATCTTTTCTAATTTTATCTTGGATTTAAAGCTGGTAAAAGCTTATTTTGTGAAGAATACATCAGTATTCTAAAATGTAAATATGGCAAGCACCAACGTAATCTTTATAAAACACCGTGCCGTTATTTATTATTAGAAACGCATGGTTTAATATTTTTAAGACTTTCCAGAAAATGGGGAAAATGATCCCAAAAAAGGCGTTAGTCATACAAAATTTTGGAAACGTCCGTGAAATTCTCAACTTGATACATATATGTTCTAAAATCTAAAGTGATATATTTGGATTACTGGCGCTTGTGCAAAAGCCCACCTAATATCTAATGTGAAAAAGTATAGAAAGTCAGGTATGAGTCTCTCTCAATCTTTGAGTTTTGTGCATGAAAAACCCAATCGTTGAAATGGTGGGTCATGGCGGAATATCATCTTGCTGTGCATTCGGCAGGCAATAAAATCGAAACCATTGCAAAATTTCCGTGCCTTTGTTTGCCTCCCTTCGCAAAGCTTGTCGATCCAAAACTAACGTATCGCTCCCAGTGAGGTCAAACTCTTGCATACCTATTTTTGCTATTTCCTGACGCGGATAAACGCGTTAGGCTGCGTAGCCCAAGCGACCCTGCAGCTCAATTTATTCGGCCATAGTCGCTGACTTCGTATTCGATTCCGTCACAAAAACTCTCGTTTTTTGAAATAGAAGAGTATACACAGCTTAAACAAAGAGAGAGAGAGAGAGAGAGAGAGAGAGAGAGAGAGAGAGAGAGAGAGAGAGACAGACAGACAGACAAACAGAGAGAGAGATCCACAAACATTAACGTTTCAATTCTTTTTCGAAGTTGTTCAAAAACTTCGTCTGTATCAATAAAAACCTTAAAATATCTTGGGCTCTTTTTATTAGATATCCAGGTAGCTGGGGTCTCAACATTAAAGTGTTTTCAGTTATGTATGAATAAAAAATTATCTGTACGTATCGCTATATGTGGCTGCTGGGTATATAATCATTCTAATCAAGGGAGATTGTTCACGTCCTTATGTATTAAGCTAGACGAATGGTTGTTCATTGTTAAATAATATTCCTAACCTTAAGAAGCACGTTACGTGGTGTTTGCTTGTGTTATTGTAAAGGAAAATCTAATAAGAATGGAATTTTCAAAAACAACATATTTCTGCAATAAAAAATTTATCGTTTTCCCTTTTCGAAAAGTGGTACATTTATTTTCATAATTAGGAACACTATAATCTAAACTTCAGTAAGACTTTAAATCAGGTAAATGCATACTACCTCTTCGCTCCTTATCTCAAATTCTCTCTGGTGGAATGATCGCCACGCTCTCAATCCACTACATTTGAACACATCTCCCTAAATTTATGACATTACGACCGCAAAAATGGGCGGTAAATCCAGAAGGCACCAGATGCCTCGTCTCCTTTTCTTGCTGAGCGCGCGTTTCATCTTCCTAAGTAGCGTTTAATGGCATATCTCGCGAGAAAACGAGAGACATTACCATTCAGATTTGCAAGAAGAATTCTCTTATGATTCGGCACGTCGGATACGGTTTACGTTTCGCTTTGACGAAAAGAATTCTAGTGAATTCAATATTTTGAAAACCAAGGCCTTTTTTTTTTTTAAGTATTAACTGCTTTATTGTGAATTTCTTTTACATTTTTATTTTTCTGTAAAAGAAAGCTATTGAGATGGCTTTGTCTGTCCGCCCTCACTTTTTACTGTCCGCCCTCAGATCTTTA
>NC_061094.1:50064247-50067869 GCF_015104395.2 Macrobrachium nipponense
GCGAGTATAATTCAGCCTCTCACAGTTGCCACTTTTACGTGTCGCAGTGAAATAAAAAGCTCCCAAACTATCTAATTAAATTTTACACCAGAGAACTGAAGATTTCCTCGGGCAAAGATACAGAACGAGCACTTAAAAGAATTCGTTAGGCCCTCGTGGAATGAGTTTTGATATTTCTTCTAAAATTTGTAGGATGTTGTTTCAATTCACAAAGCGTATCCCTTCCCTTGTGAAATTAGAATAAGGTAATGAGATAAATCCCCGGAGGTATGCCTAACCTCGCAGGTGGGGATGTATTCCAAGGGGCTGCCAGGTGGACCCTGTGAAGGGGCTACTCCTGGTAGAACTTCTGCCAGAATGTGAGGCCATCCCCGAAGTGGGGGCTACGGCCAAGGCTTCCTAAGCAGGAGATCTCTTGAGGATTGTCTCTGGCCCCTGCCCCACGGATACCTCCCCAAGAGGAGCCTGGGCACCTCCAAAAAGGAAGTCCTTCTCCTAAACTTTCTTTCCAGGTTGGGGCAGGGTTCCTGTAGAACCAAGAAACGTACCCATATGAGTGCCTTACCACAAGGGTAGAGGTCAAGGCCTCCTAGTGAAGCGTCCCTTGAAGAAGGCCTCGAGCCCCTTCCCCAGAGGGAGCAGGAACACCCTAGCAGGGAGGTCCTCCTCCGGGGCTACTTTCCCGGAAGGGAGACAGGGCTCATGATAGGCTAAGAAGCACCTCTGGAAGAGGGTCCCATACTGGGGATGTGAGTGAAGACTTCTTGAGGAAGGCATCCCTAAACCCTAAAGTAAGGTTTACAGCATGCCTTCCCAGAGGGAGACAGGACACTCTTACTCATAAGCCATCTACTAGGTTTCCTCCCAGGGGCAGAAATGGCTACCGAAATACATCCTGATCTGGGTGGTATCCTAAACTTCCCAGGGATAGCATCCCCTTAGGTTTGGTTTCCAGCCTAAGTTGTCCACTGGGCAGCCTAGGATGTGGTTCTTCCATTCATTAGATGGAGAGCACCCCTGTTCTTCCCGTGGAAACAATCATGTAGGATATTGATCATTTCCCGCTGGCTGGAATATCCAGTCTATCTTGGAATCGACAGAATAATTCCAGTGGCTGGAATATCCAGTCTATCTTGGAATCGATAGACCAAAGTAAGATCAACTGACGAGGCATGAACACTGGCATTTAAAGGGCAAGGCAGCACCAGAGGAGGGCTTTCCAACCAATAGATACCCCAGGGCTCTCCAGGGGAAGGAAACACCAGAGAAGGCCTCTTTGGTGGGCATGGGCCACCAGTCTCCCACGGGGAAGACTGCCCTTGAAAAAGAAGACTAGTGTTAAATGAAGGCCTGGGGCCTTTCAAGGGTCTGTCTCCTAGTTAATATGCATTCTGCTTCTAATCATAATACACTATCATTATCATTATGCAATTTTACTTGTAAGCTTCTATATTTTCAAAGGACTTGCTATAGCACATTCACATGACGATGGCATGGAAAAGCGGAAGCATAATTATCATCCACTAAAAGTTGTCGCATAATTTAAAAAGCAAACCGACAGTTGCAGTGACACTTAGTCATGAGCGTGGATAAATATTCCAGGCTGTACTGGAGATTATATAAATATGCTCATGGGTGTCAGGAAAGAAAGTTCAAATACACAAAAAATTCGTTTAAAAACAAACAGAAAAAAACTGGAAGCGAATATATATGTCGTCAGCCAGAGATGTCATCACCGCTTCCAGAACGGATGCGAAATATAACCGCGGTGTGACCGGAATTAATGCAGAATAAAAAGGAAAGAAAGAGAGAGAGAGAGAGAGAGAGAGAGAGAGAGAGAGAGAGAGAGAGACGTCTGCAGAAACCAGGACACCATGCTGAATCAAGATGAAGGTGATGAAGGTACGGTGGGAGGGCTACAGCCAAGATAGCTAGGCGAGACTCCAGGAAATATTACGCGATTCTTCGTAGGTTGCATACTGATTCCGCAGACGATTGGATATGGTCTCCGCCAGGGGTCGGAGGAGAAACGGGGGTCACAGAGGAGACAAGCAGGGGTCAGGGCCCTTTTGATTGTTTTTAAATGAAGTATTTTGTATTTGAACTTTCTTTCCTGACGCGCATGAGCATATTTTACATAATCTCCAGTACAGCCTGGAATATTTATCCACGCTCAAGACTAAGTGTCACGCAGCTGTCGGTTTGCTTTTTAAATTATGCGACAACTTTCGGCGGAGGATAATTATGTTTCAGCTCTTCCATGCCATCGTCATGTGAATGTGGTATATCATGTGCTATCATTTAACTCTGTGCCTTGAATCTCTATCAAGGATGTAATAATCAATCGATTACTAAGACGGTGATCGACAGAATAAAATCGTAAATTTCTTTCACTTGATGATTTGCAAAGGATGCAGAACTATAAAATGCACATTCATAGAAACAAAGATTATGTTTTTTTTCGTACCAGTGCTGCTGATTTTTTGCGTTTAATTTGTTTGTTTTTTTGTTTGTTTTTTTTTTTGCGTATAATTCAACGTATGTTAGTGTTGCTGTAGGCAAAATCTACAAAACAACGTTAATCAGCGATGAATGTGATTAAATATGTCAGATACTAGATTTCAATAAACGATTACATATAAGAACAAACGATTAAAACATATGCTTTGAAACCTCTAATATACCTGTCATGATTATGCTTCTTTGCAGGTCAAAATAGACTAGCAAAATATTCAGTTATTACGTCATGCAGCACAACATGATGAAATAATACATTCGCAACTTTCCTGTAACATAAATGGACAGTTAGTCTTAGAAAGGTGTAATTTCCCTTGAATGAATATCTCTGCTAGATACCATCCAGTTTTAATGAGGTTCTGTTAGTAATCGTATTAATTGTATTCATGCACAGAACAATTGTTTAAGTGATGAAGTAAATAAATAAATAAATAAATATATATATATATATATATATATATATATATATATATATATATATATATATGTATATATATATATATATATATATATATATATATATATATATATATATATATATATATATATGTGTGTGTGTGTGTATGTGCATGTGTGTGAAATATATATATATATATATATATATATATATATATATATATATATATATATATATATATATATATACATATACATATATATATATATATATATATATATATATATATATATATACTTGCAATATAATATAATATATATATATATATATAATATATATATATATATATATATATATATATATATATATATATATATATATATATATGTGTGTGTGTAATATATACACATTATATCAAAAGACTAGCCTTTTGAGCGAGAGGAAAATGACCCATAGAAATCTAACTCAGGGAAGAAGCGTAATCTCTCTATCGAACAAAAGACTCCATTTTAAAAACCCTCCAGGAAGCCTAACGGGAATGGAGGGTATTATACATTCTGGCATAATTAATTCTCTTATTCGAAATGACGGATAAAAGGTATTAAATGCATAATGGCATAATCTGTATGAGTGAAACGGGCCAGCAGTCGAGGGAAATACGCATTTTCAATATGTGAGTCATTTTCATACAAAACGGCACATTTAAAC
>NC_061094.1:50068369-50105869 GCF_015104395.2 Macrobrachium nipponense
GTTTAAATGTGCCGTTTTGTATGAAAATGACTCACATATTAAAATGCGTATTTCCCTCGACTGCTGGCCCGTTTCACTCATACAGATTATGCCATTATGCAGGATAATACCTTTTATCCGTCATTTCGAATAAGAGAATTAATTATGCCAGAATGTATAATACCCTCCATTCCCGTTAGGCCTTCCCTGGAGGGTGGGGGGGGGTTTTTTAAATGGAGTCTTTTGTTCGAAAAAAATAGAGGGAAAGATTACGACTTCTTCCTGAGTTAGATTTCTATGGTCATTTTCCTCTCGCTCAAAAGGCTAGTCTTTTGATATAATGTGTATATATATATATTACATACATACATACATACATATATATATATATATATATATATATATATATATATATATATATATATATATATATATTTCACACAAATGCACACGCCCACAACACACTATACACACACACAGACACACGCACACACACACACACACACACACACACACACACATATATATATATATATATATATATATATATATAATATATATATATAGATTTACTTCATCACTTAAACAATTGTTCTATGCATGAATACAATTAATACAATTACTAACAGGACCTCATTAAAACTGGATGGTATCTAGCAGAGATATTCATTCAAGGGAAGTTACAACCTTTCTAAGACTAACTGTCCTTGTTGTCAAGTATCTGTGGATGCTGTCTAGACTTAGCCAGCTATTTCGTGGTGGCACGGGCTCTTGCTCTTTGAGCAGCCCATAAAGGGAAAAAAGTCCATAACGTGTAAGAGAGATTATGGCCAAAGAAATGAAAAATTTGACAGGCAGGGTCACAAAAATCAGTAGGAGAGAAAGTGTGTTATAGGATTCCTGATAGGTAGTAGATGGCCAAGGAGTGAATTCTCAGCAACTACTGCAGCTCTGCTGCAACTGTAGCTCAGTGACGACTTTAGATCTGCAGCAACTGCGACTCAGCGATGATTACAGTTTTGCAGTAACTCCAGCTCAGCGACAACTGCATCTCATCGACGACTGCAGCTCTGCAGCAACTGGGGCTCAGTGATAACTGCAGCTCTGCAGCAACTGCAGCTTAGCGACGACTGCAGCTCTACAGCAAATGCGGCTCAGCGACAACTTTAGCTCTGCGGCAACTGCGGCTCAGCGAAGACTGTAGCTCTACAGCAACTGCGGCTCAGCGACAACTGTAGCTCTGCAGCAACTGCGGCTCAGCGAAGACTGCAGCTCTGCAGCAACTGCGGCTCAGCGACAACTGTAGCTCTGCAGCAACTGCGGCTTAGCGACGACTGCAGCTCTACAGCAAATGCGGCTCAGCGACAACTTTAGCTCTGCGGCAACTGCGGCTCAGCGAAGACTGCAGCTCTGCAGCAACTGCGGCTCAGCGACAACTGTAGCTCTGCAGCAACTGCGGCTCAGCGACAACTGTAGCTCTGCAGCAAATGCAGCTCAGCGACAACTGTAGCTGTGGCTCAGCGACAACTGTAGCTCTGCCGCAACTGCGGCTCAGCAACGACTGTAGCTCTGCCGCAACTGCGGCTCAGCGACAACTGTAGCTCTGCTGCAACTGTGGCTCAGCAACGACTGCAGCTCTGCCGCAACTGTGGCTGAGCAACGACTGTAGCTCTGCCGCAACTGCGGCTCAGCGACAACTGTAGCTCTGCGGCAACTGTGGCTCAGCAACGACTGCAGCTCTGCCGCAACTGCAGCTCAGCGACAACTGTAGCTCTGCAGCAACAGCGGCTCAGCGATGACTGCAGCTCTGCTTCAACTGTGGCTCAGCGATGATTGCAGCTCTGCTGCAACTGTGGCTCAGCCATGATTTGCAGCTCTCTGCAACTGCGGCTCAAGCGAATGGATGCCGCTCTAACCGCAATGCGGCTCAGCGATGACTGCAGCTCTGCTGTGCAACTGTGGCTCAGCAACGAACTTGCAGCTCTGCGAACTGTGGCTCGCGAACACTGCAGCTCTGCTGCAACTGTGCTCTTGATGATTGCAGCTCTGCGTTCACTTGCGGCTCAGCGATTGACTGTAACTCTGCTGCAACTGGTGCTCAGCTCTGAATGCGCTCCGTCTCAGCTGCGGCTCAGGCATGGACTGCAGCTCTGTCTGCAACTGTGGCTCAGGTGATGACCTTGCAGCTCTGCTGCAAAAAAAAACTGAACTGCGGCTCAGCGATGACTGCAGCCTCTGCTGCACTGGCGCTCAAGCGTGATGCAGCTCTGCTGCAACTGTGGCTCAGCGATGACTGCAGCTGCAGCGGTGATGCCAGCTTGGCAAAGGGCAACTGCGCTCAGCGATTACTGTAGGCTCAGCTGCAACTGCGCTCAGCGATGACTGCAAGGCGCTGCTGCAACTGCGGCTCAACGATGATTGCAGCTCTGCTGCAAACTGGCGCTTCAGCGCTGAACTGCAGCTGCTGCTGCAAACTGTGGCTCAACGATGACTGCAGCTCTGCTGCAACTGCGGCTCAGCGATGATTGCATCTCGCTGCAACTGCGGCTCAGCGGATGGGACTGTGCTCAAAGCTGCAACTGTGGCTCCACGATTGATGCAGCTTCCTGCTGCAACTGTGGCCTCAACGATGACTGCAGCTCTGCGCACCTGTGCTCACGATGATGCGCTCTGCTGCACTGTGCTCAACGATGACTGTTAGCTCTGCTGCAACTGCGGCTCAGCGATGACTTGCAGCTCTGCTTGTGCAACTGCGGCTCAACGATGACTGCAGCTCTGCTGCAACTGTGCCTCCACGATGACTGCAGCTCTGCTGCAACTGTGCTAGCGATGATGCAGCTCTGCTGCAACTGTGGCTCAACGATGACTGCAGCTCTGCTGCAACTGCGGCTCAGCGATGACTGCAGCTCTGCTGGCAACTGTGGCTCAGCGGATTGATGCAGCTCTGATGCAATAACTGTGACTCAGCGTGATGCAGTCTGCTGCAACTGTGTCTCAAAGGTGATGATTGCAGCTACCGCTGGTGCAACGGTGCTCAAAGGCGATGATTGCAGCTCTGCTGCAACTCCCTGCTGCACTGTTGGGCTCAGCGATGATGCAAAAGCTGCTGCAACTGTGGCTCAAAGCGCATGACTGCAGCTCTAAAGACTGCAACTGTGGCTCGCGATGACTGCCGCTCTGCTGCAAACTGGTGGCTCAGCGATGGCTTGCAGCTCTGCTGCAACTGTGGCTCAGCTGATGAACTGCATTGCTCTGCTGCAACTGTGGCTCAGGCGATGATGGCAGCCCCTCGCTGCACTGTGTCCTCAGCGATGAATTGCAGCTCTGCTGCAAACTCTGCTGCAAACTGTGGCTGGCGGATTATGCAGCCTCTCTGAAATGCACTTGTGCTCAGCAATGGACTGCAGCTCTGCTGCAACTGTGGCTCAGCGATGACTGCAGCTCTGCTGCAAAACTGTGGCTCCGCGGAATGACTGCAGGCTCTGCTGCACTGTGGGCTCAGCGTGACTGCAGCTCTGCTGCAACTGTGGCTCAGCGATGACTGCAGCTCTGCTGCAACTGCGGCTCAGCGATGACTGCAGCTCGGCTGCACTGTGGGCTCAGCGATGATGCAGCTCTGCTGCAAACTGTGGCTCGCGATGATTGCAGCTCTGGCTGCAACTGCTGCAACTGTGGCTCAAAAGCGATGTTGTAAGTCTGCTGGCACGGTGCTCAACGATTGATTGCAGCTTCTGCTGCAACTGTGGCCTCGATGACTGCCAGCTCTGCTTGCAACTGTGCTAAGCGATGATTGCGCTCTGCTGCACTGTGCTTCTACGATGATGCAGCTCTTGCTGCAACTGTTGGCTCCGCGAATGACTGCAGCTCTGGCGCAACTGTGGCTCAGCGATGATTGCAGCTCTGCTGCAACTGTGGCCTCAGCGATGATTATGCAGCTCTGCTGCACTCTGCTGGCAAACTTTGCTTCAGCGAATGATGCAGCTCTGTCTTCAACGGTGGCTCAGCGATGATTGCAGCTTCTGGCCGCGCACTGTGGCTCAGTCGATGATTGCAGCTCTGCTGCAACTCTGTGCACTGTGGCAGCGAATGATGCACTCTGCTGCAACCTGTGCTCAGCGATGACTGCAAGGCTCTGCTGCACTGTGGCTCAGCGATGATTGCAGCTCTGCTAGCAACTGTGGCTCAGCGATGATGCAGCTCTGCTGCAACTTGGTGGCTCCAAAACGATGACTGCACTCTGCTGGCAACTGTGGCTCAGCGATGATTGCAGCTCTGCTGCAAGCTCGTGGCTAAGCGATTGTTGCAGCTCTGCTGTCCACTGCGCTCAGCGAATGGACTGCAAGCTCTTGCTGCAACTGTGGCTCAGCGATGACTGCAGCTCTGCTGCAAACTGCGCTCAAGGCGAATGATGCACTCTGCTTGCAACTGCGGCTTCACGAATGAATGCAGCTCTGCTGCAACTGTGGCTCAGCGATGACTGCAAAAGCTCAGCGGTGATTGCAGCTCTGCTGCAACTGCGGCTCAGCATACTGTAGGGCTCTGCTGCCAACGGCGGCTCAGCGATGACTGCAGCTCTGCTGCAACTGCGGCTCAACGATGATTGCAGCTCTGCTGCAACTGCGGCTCAGCGATGACTGCAGCTCTGCTGCAACTGTGGCTCAACGATGACTGCAGCTCTGCTGCAACTAGCGCTTGTGGCGGCTCAGGTCGATGATTGCAGCTCTGCTGCAACTGCGGCTCAGCGATGAACTGTAGCTCTGCTGCAACTGGGGTGGCTCAACGATGATTGCAGCTCTGCTGCAACTGTGGCTCAACGATGACTGCAGCTCTGCTGCAACTGTGGCTCAACGATGATTGCAGCTCTGCTGCAACTGTGGCTCAACGATGACTGCAGCTCTGCTGCATGATTGCAGCTCTGCTGCAACTGTGGCTCAACGATGACTGCAGCTCTGCTGCAATGCAATGTGGCTCAACGATGACTGCAGCTCTGACTGCAGCTGTGGCTAGGCGATGATTGCAGCTGCTGTCTGCAAACTGTGGCTCAACGATGACTGCAGCTCTGCTGCAAACTGTGGCTCAGCGATGACTGCAGCTCTGCTGCAACTGTGGCTCAGCTGATGATTGTTGCAGCTCTGGATGCAACTGTGGCTCAGGCGGATGATTGCAGCTCTGCTGCAACTGTGGCTCAGCGATGATTGCAGCTCTGCTGCAACTCTGCTGCAACTGTGGCTCAGCGATGATTGCAGCTCTGCTGCAACTGTGGCTCAGCGATGACTGCAGCTCTGCTGCAACTGTGGCTCAGCGATGACTGCAGCTCTGCTGCAACTGTGGCTCAGCGATGATTGCAGCTCTGCTGCAACTGTGGCTCAGCGATGACTGCAGCTCTGCTGCAACTGTGGCTCAGCGATGATTGCAGCTCTGCTGCAACTGTGGCTCAGCGATGATTGCAGCTCTGCTGCAACTCTGCTGCAACTGTGGCTCAGCGATGATTGCAGCTCTGCTGCAACTGTGGCTCAGCGATGACTGCAGCTCTGCTGCAACTGTGGCTCAGCGATGACTGCAGCTCTGCTGCAACTGTGGCTCAGCGATGACTGCAGCTCTGCTGCAACTGTGGCTCAGCGATGACTGCAGCTCTGCTGCAACTGTGGCTCAGCGATGACTGCAGCTCTGCTGCAACTGCGGCTCAGCGATGACTGCAGCTCTGCTGCAACTGTGGCTCAGCGATGATTGCAGCTCTGGGCGCTGCCACTTGTGTGGGCTCAGCGATGATTGCAGCTCTGCTGCAAACTCTGCTTGCAAAAGCTGTGGCTCAGCGATGATGCGCTCTGCTGCAACTGTGGCTCAACGATGATTGCAGCTCTGCTGCAACTGTGGCTCAACGATGACTGCAGCTCTGCTGCAACTGTGGCTAAGCGATGATTGCAGCTCTGCTGCAACTGTGGCTCAACGATGACTGCAGCTCTGCTGCAACTGTGGCTCAGCGATGACTGCAGCTCTGCTGCAACTGTGGCTCAGCGATGATTGCAGCTCTGCTGCAACTGTGGCTCAGCGATGATTGCAGCTCTGCTGCAACTCTGCTGCAACTGTGGCTCAGCGATGATTGCAGCTCTGCTGCAACTGTGGCTCAGCGATGATTGCAGCTCCGCTGCAACTGTGGCTCAGCGATGATTGCAGCTCTGCTGCAACTCTGCTGCAACTGTGGCTCAGCGATGATTGCAGCTCTGCTGCAACTGTGGCTCAGCGATGATTGCAGCTCTGCTGCAACTGTGGCTCAGCGATACTGCAGCTCTGCTGCAACTGTGGCTCAGCGAGAGTGCCTTATTGGCAGCTGCTGCAACTGTGGCTCAGCGATGACTGCAGCTCTGCTGCAACTGTGGCTCAGCGATGATTGCAGCTCTGCTGCAACTGTGGCTCAGCGATGATTGCAGCTCTGCTGCAACTGTGGCTCAGCGATGACTGCAGCTCTGCTGCAACTGTGGCTCAGCGATGATTGCAGCTCTGCTGCAACTGTGGCTCAGCGATGATTGCAGCTCTGCTGCAACTCTGCTGCAACTGCTGGCAGGCCTCATGCGATGACTGCAGCTCTGCTGCAACTGTGGCTCAGCGATGATTGCAGCTCTGCTGCAACTGTGGCTCAGCGATGACTGCAGCTCTGCTGCAACTGTGGCTCAGCGATGATTGCAGCTCTGCTGCAACTGTGGCTCAGCGATGACTGCAGCTCTGCTGCAACTGTGGCTCAGCGATGACTGCAGCTCTGCTGCAACTGTGGCTCAGCGATGACTGCAGCTCTGCTGCAACTGTGGCTCAGCGATGACTGCAGCTCTGCTGCAACTGTGGACTCAGCGCTGACTGCAGCTCTGCAGCAAACTGTGGCTCAGCGATGTTACTGCAAGTCTCTGCTGCAACTGTGGCTCAGCGATGATTGCAGCTCTGCTGCAACTGTGGCTCAGCGATGACTGCAGCTCTGCTGCAACTGTGGCTCAGCGATGACTGCAGCTCTGCTGCAACTCTGGCTCAGCGATGACTGCAGCTCTGCTGCAACTGTGGCTCAGCGATGACTGCAGCTCTGCTGCAACTGCGGCTCAGCGATGAATGCAGCTCTGCTGCAACTGCGGCTCAGCGATGACTGCAGCTCTGCTGCAAACTGCGGTACTCATGCGATGATTGCAGCTCAGCTGCGAAACTCTGCTGCAACCTCTGTGGCTCAGCAGATGACTGGCAAGCTCTCCGCAACTGTGCTCAGCGATGATTGCAGCTCTGCTGCAACTGTGGCTCAGCGATGACTGCAGCTCTGCTGCAACTGTGGCTCAGCGATGATTGCAGCTCTGCTGCAACTGTGGCTCAGCGATGACTGCAGCTCTGCTGCAACTGCGGCTCAGCGATGATTGCAGCTCTGCTGCAACTCTGCTGCAACTGTGGCTCAGCGATGATTGCAGCTCTGCTGCAACTGTGGCTCAGCGATGACTGCAGCTCTGCTGCAACTGTGGCTCAGCGATGACTGCAGCTCTGCTGCAACTGTGGCTCAGCGATGACTTGCAGCTCTGCTGCAACTGTGGCTCAGCGATGACTGCAGCTGCTGCTCAACCGTGTGGCTCGCGATGACTGCAGCTCTGCTGCAAACTGTGCTCGCGATGAACTGCAGCTCTGCTGCAACTAGCGCTCAGTCGATGACTGCAGCTCTGCTGCAACTGTGGCTCAGCGATGATTGCAGCTCTGCTGCAACTGTGGCTCAGCGATGATTGCAGCTCTGCTGCAACTCTGCTGCAACTGTGGCTCAGCGATGATTGCAGCTCTGCTGCAACTGTGGCTCAACGATGATTGCAGCTCTGCTGCAACTGTGGCTCAACGATGACTGCAGCTCTGCTGCAACTGTGGCTCAAGCGATGATGCAGCTCGCTGCAACTGTGGCTCAACGATGACTGCAGCTCTGCTGCAACTGTGGCTCCACTATCAACGATGAATTGCAGCTCTGCTGCAACTGTGGCTCAAAGCGTGATTGCAGCTGCTGCTGCAACTGTGGCTCAGCGATGATTGCAGCTCTGCTGCAACTCTGCTGTCAACTGTGGCTCAGCGATGATTGCAGCTCGGACTGCAACTGCTGCAACTGTGGCCTCAGCGATGATTGCAGCTCCGCTGCAACTGTGGCTCAGCGATGATTGCAGCTCTGCTGCAACTCTGCTGCAACTGTGGCTCAGCGATGATTGCAGCTCTGCTGCAACTGTGGCTCAGCGATGACTGCAGCTCTGCTGCAACTGTGGCTCAGTGATGACTGCAGCTCTTGCTGGCCAAAACTGTTGGTCAGCGATGATTTGCAGCTCTGCTGGCCAACTGTGGCTCAGCGATGACTTGCAGCTCTGCTGGGCAACGGGGCTTCAGCGATGATTGCAGCCTTTCTGCTGGAACTGTGGGGGGCTCACGATGATTGAGCTCTGCTGCCAAAACTTCTTGCTGCACTGGGTGGAGCTCAGCGGGGATCCATGGCAAAGCTCTGCGCAAACTGTGGCTCAGCGATTGACTGCAGCTCTGCTGCAATGTGGCTCACGGATGACTGCAAAAAGCTCTGCTGCCAAAAACTGTTGGCCTCCAGCGGATTTTGACTGCCAGCTCTGCTTCACTGCGATCAGCGATGACTGCCAGCTCTGCTCAAAAGGAGCTCAGGCGGGATTGGGATTGGCAAGCTCTGCTGGGCAACTGTGGGCTCAAAAAGCGATGATTTGCAGCTCTGCTGCAACTCGCTGGGAAACTGTTGGGCTCAGCGATGACTGCAGCTGGCTGCAAAAAAAAAAACTGTGCTCAGTGATGATTTGTAGTCTGCTGGGCAACAGTGGTCCCCCCCCCCCAGCGATGGGGGGACTGCAGCTTCTGATGCAAAAACTGTCAGCGATTGAATTGGTAGCTGTCTGCAAAACAAAAACAAAAACTCTGCCTCCCCAGTCGATGACTGCAGCTCTGCTGGCAACTTTTGTGGGCCTCACGATGGGCTGCAGCTCTTGCTGCAACTGTGGGCACCTCCAGCGATGGGGACTGCAAGCTCTGCTGCAAAACTGTGGCTTCAGCGGGGAGTGTTGTGTGGACTTGCAGGCTTCTGCTGCAACTGGTGCTCAGCGGATGACTGCAGCTCTGTGCAACTGTGGGCTCAGCGGATTGATGCAGCCTTCTGCTGGCAAACGTTGGGCTAAAGCGATGACTGCAGCTCTGCGCAACGTTGGCTTCAAGGGCCAGAAATATTGGGACTTGGCAGCTCTGTCAACCTCTTTGGCACAAACTGTTGGCCAGGCGATGGGGGACTGGCAACGGCTCTGGCTTTGCAAACTGTGGCTCAAAGCGATTTGGTTGGGTGGGGGGGACTGTGCAGCTCTGCTGCCAAAAACACACTGCGCGGCTAATCAGCGGGAGATGAATGCAGCTCTGCTGCAACTGTGGCTCAGCGATGACTGCAACAAAAGCTCTGCTGCAAACTTGCGGGCTCAGCGATATGTAATCGGCGCAGCTCTGCTGCAATGTGGCCTCAGCGATGACTGCAGCTCTGCTGCAAAACTGCGGGCTCAGCGCTGACTGCAGCTCTGCTGCAAAAACTGCGGGGGCATCAAGTCGATGACTGCAGCTATGCTGGCAAACTGAAGGGCTCAGCGGATGATTGCAGCGCTGCTGCACTCTGCCTGACAACAGGTGGCCGATCACGCGATGGACGCAAGATCTGCTGCAACTGCGGCGCAGCGATGACTGCAGCTCTGCTGCAACTGTGGCCTCAGCGATGACTGCCAGTTTCTTCTGGGGCTGCAACTGCGGCTCCAGCGATGACTGCAGCTCTTGGGCTGCAACTGTGGCTCAGCGATGACTGGCAGATCTGCTGCAACTGCGGCTCAGCGATGACTGCAAGCTCTGCTGCAAACTGTTGGCGCAGCGATGACTGCAGCTCTGCTGCAACTGCGGCTTCAGCGATTGACTGCAGCTCTTGGCTGCCAACTGTGGGGCTCAGCGATGACTGCCCAAGCTCTGCTGCAACTGCGGCTACAGCGATGACTGCAGCTCTGCTAGCAACTGCGGCTCACGATGAATGGCTGCAGCTCCGCGCAACTGCGGCTCAGCCGAATACGATAATTGCAGCTCTGCTGCAACTGTGGCTCAGGGACGACTTTAGTTCTGCAGCAACTGAGGCTCACTGATCTGTGGTTAGTTGACAATGCAGACTGTTGCTCCTCGAAAGCTTGTAACCTTTCTAGAATAAGTATCTCTGTTAGACGCCATGTAGTTCTCATGAGGTCCTGTTAGTACACGCACACACAGACACACACACACTCATATATATATATATATATATATATATATATAATATATAATATATATATATATTATATATAGATAGAGATATATGATATAGAAATAGGATGAGAAAAGCCAACGTAGCATCATACATGTATTTTCCAAATTTTCGAGACTTTGTGTCTCATCATCAGGGCTGTAAAATATACAAAATATACAAATTAAAAAAGACTCAGTATTAATATTAATAAAAATGGAATAACATTTGGAGTCGTTAACAATCAAACAGCTTGCTCCCCCTTTAAATGGTCAGACTTCTTCCACAGTTCTATATATAGCATAGTTGACGTCCTCCTTTCCAAACCAGATAACGTCACTCAGTTTTTTTAACTCCATAGAGATAGGTACTAACTTAAGCATTCTTCACTTTTAAATTTTTTTTATATATATTTTTTTAGTTCATGTTTAAATTAATATTATTTAACTTTTATGTTATTCCATTTTTATTAATATTAATACTGAGTCTTTTTTAATTTGTATTTTTTGTATATTTTACAGCCCTGATGATGAGACCCAAAGTCTCGAAAATTTGGAAAATACATGTATGATGCTACGCTGGCTTTTCTCCATCCTATTTATATTAAATCTACGGCGTTCCAGGTGCCCCAACCTTCCTGCATATATAATATATATATATATATTATATATATATATATATATATATATATATATATATATATATTATATCCTATATTATTACAAATGATGGACAACTTTTCTACGGTCTTCGTTGGATTAGCAAGTAGAGTATCATTTCTCTTGGGTCTTCCTGTCTTATAAAAACTACTCATCTAATAGGATTACGTAGTGGAGGACGGACCATAATTCAACTTTTGACAGTATTAACAACTATCATGTGAATTCTAAGCAGTTCATTAATTATTGAGATGTATGTGCTGAAGAAACGAGTGGAGCTATACACACACGCAACATAACATATACATATTATATATATATACATATATAATATAACATAATATATACATATATATATTATATATAATATACATATATATATAAGTAATATTACATTAAATATAATATAACCTATATATATATATATTATATAATATATACATAAGATATAAATATATATATATATATAGGAATACACACACAATATAATATATATAATAGATATATATATTATATAAATATATATCTAGTAAATATATAAAAAAGTAAAAGATATATGCATATAATAGACATATACACCACACACACACACACACATATATATATATATATATATATATATATATATATATATATATATATATATATATATATATATATATATCAAAGAAATTAGGGACCGCAGATATCCAATTAGAAAAGATGATATCAGTGTAATATTTAGTATACTAGACAGAGTGTATGGAAGATTCTGATCTTGAAGACTGTTGAGTATATGGTATAAAACGAAGGTTTTTTTTTTTTTATGAAGAAACTGGTTAGTATTATAGTTGTAATGAAAAATGTCATTGGTAATATGTGGCCTGTATACCGCCATTTATGTTACAGGAAAGTTGCGAATGTATTATTTCATCATATTGTGCTGCATGACGTAATAACTGAACATTTTGCTAGTCTATTTTGACCTGCAAGGAAGCATAAATCATGACAGTATATTAGAGGTTTCAAAGCATATGTTTTAATCGTTTTTCTTATTGTAATCGTTTATTGAAATCTAGTATCTGACATATTTAATCACATTTCATCGTTGATATTCGTTGTTTTGTAGATTTTGCCTTCAGCAACACTAACATACGTTGAATTATACGCAAAAAAAAAAATATAAATAAAAATAAAAATAAATAAATAAAACGCCAAAAAATCAGCAGCGCTGGTACGAAAAAAACAAAATCTTTGTTTCTATGAATGTGCATTTTATAGTTCTGCATCATTTGCAAATCATCAAGTGAAAGAAATTTACGATTTTACTCTGTCGATCACCGTTTTAGTAATCGATTGATTATTACATCCTTGATTGAGATTCATGGCACAGAGTTAAATGATATAGCACATGATATAACACATTCACATGACGACGGCATGGAAGAGCTGAAACATAATTATCCTCCGCCGAAAGTTGTCGCATAATTTAAAAAGCAAACCGACAGCTGAGTGACACTTAGTCATGAGCGTGGATAAATATTCCAGGCTGTATTGGAGATTATGTAAATATGCTCATGCGCGTTCAAATACAAAATACTTCATTTGAAAACAATCAAAAGGGCCCTGACCCCTGCTTGTCTCCTCTGTGACCCCCGTTTCTCCTCCGACCCCTGGCGGAGACATATCCAATCGTCTGCGGAATCAGTATGCAACCGACGAAGAATCGCGTAATATTTCCCGGAGTCTCGCCAAGCTATCTTGGCTGTTGCTCCTCCCACCGTACCTTCATCACCTTCATCTTGATTCAGCATGGTGTCCTGGTTTCTGCAGACGTCGCTCTCTCTCTCTCTCTCTCTCTCTCTCTCTCTCTCTCTCTCTCTCTTTCTTTTCTTTTTATTCTGCATTAATTCCGGTCACACCGCGGTTATATTTTCGCTTCCGTACTGGAAGCGGTGATGACATCTCCGGCTGACGGCATATATATTCGCTTCCAGTTTTTTCTGTTTGTTTTTAAGCGAAGTATTTTGTATTTGAACTTTCTTTCCTGACACGCATGAGCATATTTATATAATCTCCAGTACAGACTGGAATATTTATCCACGCTTATGACTACGTGTCACGCAGCTGTCGGTTTGCTTTTTAAATTATGCGACAACTTTTAGCGGATGATAATTATGCTTCCGCTCTTCCATGCCATCGTCATGTGAATGCGCTATATCAAGTCCTTTGAAAATATAGAAGCTTACAAGTAAAATTGCATAATAATAATGATAGTGTATTATGATTAGAAGCAGAATGCATATTAACTAGGAGACAAACCCTTGAAAGGCCTTCATTCTAACACTACAAAAGTCTTCTTTTTTCAAGGGCAGCCTCCCCCGTGGGAGACTGGTGGCCCATGCCCACCAAAGAGGCCTTCTCTGGTGTTTCCTCCCCCTGGAGAGCCCTGGGGTATCTATTGGTTGGAAAGCCCTCCTCTGGGGCTGCCTTGCCCTTTTAATGCCAGTGTTCATGCCTCGTCAGCTGATCTTACTTTTGGTCTGTCGATTCCAAGATAGACTGGATATTCCAGCCAGTTGGAATCATATCCTACATGATTGTTTCCACGGGAAGAACAGGGGTGCTCTCCATCTAATGAATGGAAGAACCACATCCTAGGCTGCCCAGTGGACAACTTAGGCTGGAAACCAACCTAAGGGGATGCCATCCCTGGGAAGTTTAGGATATCACCCAGATCAGGATGTATTTCGGTAGCCATTTCTGCCCCCCTGGGAGGGAACCTGGTAGATGGCTTATGGGTAAGAGTGTCCTGTCTCCCTCTGGGAAGGCTTGCTGCAAACCTTACTTTACGGATGCCTTCCTCAAGAAGTCTTCACTCATATCGCCAGTATGGGATCCTCTTCCAGAGGTGCTTCTTAGCCTATCATGAGCCCTGTCTCCCTTCCGGGAAAGTAGCCCCGAAGGAGGACCTCCCTGCTAGGGTGTTCCTGCTCCCTCTGGGGACGCTCCACTAAGAGGCCTTGACCTCTACCCTTGTGGTAAGGCACTCATATGGGTACGTTTCCTGGTCCTGCAGGAGCCCTGCCCCCACCTGGAAAGAAAGTTTAGGAGAAGGACTTCCTTTTTGGAGGTGCCCAGGCTCCTCTTGGGGAGGTATCCGTGGGGCAGGGGCCAGAGACAATCCTCAAGAGATCTCCTGCTTAGGAAGCCTTGGCCGTAGCCCCCACTTCGGGGATGCCTCACATTCTGGCAGAAGCCCTACCAGGAGTATCCCCTTCCGAAGGTCACCTGGCAGCCCCTTGGAATACATCCACACCTGCGAGGTTAGGCCTACCTCCGGGGGTTTATCTCATTACTTATTCTAATTTCACAAGGGAAGGGATACGCTTTGTGAATTGAAACAACATCCTACAAATTTTAGAAGAAATATCAAAACTCATTCCACGAGGGCCTAACGAATTCTTTTAAGTGCTCGTTCTGTATCTTTGCCCGAGGAAATCTTCAGTTCTCCGGTGTAAAATTTTAATTAGATAGTTTGGAGCTTTTTATTTCACTGCGACACGTAAAAGTGGCAACTGTGAGAGGCTGAATTATACTCGCGGCTGCCAAACGTACTTCATTTGTTTCTTTATTATTGTTGCGTATCTTCATGTACGGCAAGAATAAACTTTGATACTCATCTACCTAAAAAAGAATGATGTCTATTTGATTTTATATATAATCTAAGAGTGATATATGAGGGAATGATGTGGAGACTACTTAGAAATTCTTTAATTCTAGAACTGCGTCTGGAGGGAAGCTTTTGCAACACAACTTTAAGCCAATGCGCATCGGGACATGAAGTTTTACGGGGATGATTTGCCACTGAGATGCTCGTGCTCGGACATATCCATCGGGATATCAAAATAGATGTAAATTGATTTCCACTCTGCCGTACATATCACAGTCGGATATGGTCCTTGAGAGAGAGAGAGAGAGAGAGAGAGAGAGAGAGAGAGAGATGAAAAGTGGGGTAAGCTCCAGTTTTGTAGTAGAAGTGGCTGCAAAGTGGAGATTTTAAGTCATATAGCCACAGACAAAGCAAGATAAAGGAGAATGCAAAGAAGACGGTTAGCATATGAAAAATAAAAAGGTACTCGTATTCTCAACTCCCTAGATCGTAAGCACAGGGAGAAATACTTTTTTGTTAATCTGAAGTAAGGAGGGGAAGACGGATAAAATATGAAAAGACATAAATCCATTTTAATAGATTCATTCAGAGCGAAAAGACCAACTTAGCAACAGACCGCGCGCGAAATAACAGTGGAATGATGCAGTCGTTGCTAACACGTTTATTTCACGTAAGAACGCCTGCATGGGTAGCGGAGAGAGAGAGAGATATGGGACCCAGCTAAGGAATCGTAGACTTGAGCAGCGACAAAAGCTTTAGATCCTCGGGGCCCTCGACGCCGAGGAAACGGGAGCCTTTGTGAGGCGAAATGGGAAATCGTGTCAAACGCCGCAGAAGTGAGATGCCTTTGAAACCCTTTCGGGCGGCTTCAAAGCCGAGGAATTCTTTTGACAGCTCTTAGCATTTCGGGTTGACGAAGGTCGGAAAAAAAAAAAAAAAAAAACTGGTTCCTCGTTTGTATGAGGGTTAGTCTATATAGATCTGCCCCAGTTAGAGTGGGCATATCCACCACTGAGTATGTGCATTCTATTTCAGCGTTTTTCTGCCTCAGTTCAAACGCTGAATGTAAGGGTATTAGAGAATAGCTGTTCCTTGTGAATTCTATGTAACCTGTTTATATGTAATGTACTCTGCTTACTATTCATAACTGTAAGAACTTTGCAAAGGAAATGTTTCTTCTTATGGCAGACCTTATATATAGATATATATATATATATATATATATATATATATATATATATATATATATAGTATATATATACTTACATATTCATGTATATATTATGTATTATACACACACACGCACACACACACACACACACACACACACACACACACATATATATATATATATATATATATATATATATATATATACATATATATACAATACTGGTAATCTTCTTAGACACGAAGATATGTTAATTCAATTGTATTACACATGGTGTTTTGCCGTTTCAAATGGACGTATTATCTCATTTGATATTTTGGCATTTTTCATTTGTTCAGCTACTATTCTTGTTTTATTGTTATTTTACTACTGAATGGTTTGTAGGTCAAACTATCAGTTTTTGGTAACAGTAATCCATATGTTTAAGATTTTAGGCCTTCCTTGTCTACATACATTGTAAATTTTACCTTTTTCCTTAATAAATGCTCTATGAAGAGTGTCCATTGGAGGACGAAACTGTTGGACGTTTTCTAAGAAAAACTCCTTTCTTTTACCTATGTGGAATACAATGACATATATATATATATATATATATATATATATATAATATATATATATATATATATATATATATACGTATATATCCAATAAATTTGAAATTAATATATAATATATATACGATTATTAGATAAATTTAAAACATTATTCCCATTGAACAATTTAAAATTATCTATCAACTGAGAAATTATCGAGCTTATCAAGCGACTAACGTGTCTCCGTTCGTATAATTGTTATAAAACCTTTATATTCTAGGTGTTTCGTACAACTTTCCGGTAGAAGCTCTGGGATGGATATGGCAAACTTTTAAAATGCATTAAAGATCCTAATTGCAACGCGTGAGTGAATTACTAAAAGATAGTTCTCCGAATTACTCCAATTAAGTTTTCCGACCCTATTTCACCAAATAGTGTTGGACATTGTTAAATTAACTCTTCCTTAATTGCCGGGAGAAATGAAGTTTCCAGTTGTAGTTTTTTTCCAAGTTGCATGGTTAATTGTAGCAAAAAAGTTCAGTGGTATCTATTCTTACACCAAAATTTCCGTTTTTTTCTCTCAATAGACTTTACTTGGTATATACATATCTAATATATATATACTATATTAATAATATATATATTACTTATATATACTTATTATTATATATTTATATATATATATATAGAATAATATATATACATACACACATACACACACACACACACACATATATATATATATATATATATATATATATATATATATATATATATATATATATATATATATATATATACTTACTTATAATGCATAAGCATAACACTGGATTTTGGTAGTCCAACCTTTTTGCAATTTATGAACCTGTGTTGGCAACATAGAATGAACTGTTATCAGTATCAAATGATTTCATAAAGCACTTTTAGTAAGGTAGTCAACTATCGATAACTACTCAGTATCAGAAACTTTTAAACCCTGCAGAATAATATGGAACCTTTCTGTCTACAGCCGTGATTTCTTTCCCCAGTAGGTCAAAGTTGAAATTGAGCTTTTGATGAAAAAAAGCACCAAATGAATTTACCCCCTTAAAACACTAATTGGAAAAATTCCACAACACATTTTTACCTGTTGCGCATTTGGATTAGGATATATATATATATATATATATACTATATATAATATATATATTATATATATATTCATATATATATATATATATATATATATATATATATATATATATATATGTATGTGTGTGTGTATCTATATATATATCTATATATATATATATATATATATATATATATTATATATATATATATATATATATATATATATATATATATATATATACATATAATATATGTATGTATGTATGTATGTATGTATGTATGTATGTATGTATGTAATGTATGTATGTATCTGTATGTCTGTGTATGTCTTTGCCATCGTTTTTCATGGTTCTCAATTTTTTTTTTTTTGCAAATTTTTACCATTCCTAGATGCATGAGTAATATCAAAGAAACCTGACTTAAATCTAATTTTAGAACACCTCTATTTAGTATTCATTCATATCAACACATTTAAATGTAGGTATAAAATTCTTTTCTATATTCCCAAGTCATTAAGACATGATTATTTCGTTAAAGAAACAAGGATACAGCTTTGTTATCCATTGGGATATCTAGACTCGCGAAACGATACTGAACAAGTGTCTTTGACGCAATAGAGTTTTCTGTACGGCGTATGAAACTCTTAGCCGGCCGTGGTGTCTGTGTTGTTGCGGTGCCAAATGCACGATCATGTCTAACTTTAACCTTAAATACAATAAAAACCACTGAAGCTAGAGGGCTGCAATTTGATATGTTTGATGATTGGTGGGTGGATGATCAACATACCAATTTGCAGCCCTCTAGCCTCAGTAGATTTTAAAGATCTGATGGCGGACAGTAAAAAGTGAGGGCGGACAGACAAAGCCATCTCAATAGCTTTCTTTTACAGAAAAATAAAAATGTAAAAGAAATTCACAATAAAGCAGTTAATACTTAAAAAAAAGGCTTTGGTTTTCAAAATATTGAATTCACCTAGAATGCTTTTCGCCAAAGCGAAACGTAAACCGTATCCGACGTGCCGAATCATAAGGGAATTCTTCTTGCAAACCTGAATGGTAATGCCTCTCGTTTTCTCGCGAGATATGCCATTAAACGCTACTTAGGAAGATGAACGCGCGCTCAGCAAGAAAAGGAGACGAGGCATCTGGTGCCTTCTGGATTTACCGCCCATTTTTGCGGTCCTAATGTCATAAATTTAGGGAGATGTGTTCAAATGTAGTGGATTGAGAGCGTGGCGATCATTCCACCAGAGAGAATTTGAGATAAGGAGCGAAGAGGTAGTATGCATTTACCTGATTTAAAGTCTTACTGAAGTTTAGATTATAGTGTTCCTAATTATGAAAATAAATGTACCACATTTCGAAAAGGGAAAACGATAAATTTTTTATTGCAGAAATATGTTGTTTTTGAAAATTCCACTCTTATTAGATTTTCCTTTACAATAACACAAACAAACACCACGTAACGTGCTTATTAAGGTTAGGAATATTATTTAACAATGAACAACCATTAGTCTAAGTTAATACATAAGGACGTGAACAAACTTCCCTTGATTAGAATGATTATATACCCAGCAGCCACATATAGCGATACGTACAGATATAATTTATTCATACATAATCGAAAACATTTAATGTTGAGACCCCAGCTACCTGGATATCTAATAAAAAGAGCCCAAGATATTTTAAGGTTTTTATTGATACAGACGAAGTTTTTGAACAACTTCGAAAAAGAATTGAAACGTTAATGTTTGTGGATCTCTCTCTCTCTCTCTCTCTCTCTCTCTCTCTCTCTCTCTCTCTCTCTCTCTCTCTCTCTCTCTCTCTTTGTTTAAGCTGTGTATGCTCTTCTATTTCAAAAACTGAGAGTTTTTGTGACGGAATCGAATACGAAGTCAGCAACATATGGCCGATAAATTGAGCTGCAGGGTCGCTTGGGCTACGCATCCTAACGCGTTTATCCGCGTCAGGAAATAGCAAAAATAGGTATGCAAGAGTTTGACCTCACTGGGAGCGATACGTTAGTTTTGGATCGACAAGCTTTGCGAAGGGAGGCAAACAAAGGCACGGAAATTTTGCAATGGTTTCGATTTTATTGCCTGCCGAATGCACAGCAAGATGATATTCCGCCATGACCCACCATTTCAACGATTGGGTGCTTCATGCACAAAACTCAAAGATTGAGAGAGAGACTCATACCTGACTTTCTATACTTTTTCTCACATTAGATATTAGGGGGGCTTTTGCACAAGCGCTAGTAATCCAAATATATCACTTTAGATTTTAGAACATATACGAATCAATTTGAGAATTTCACGGACTTTTCCAAAATTTTGTCTGACTAGCGACTTTTTGGAAAAATTTTCCATATCCTGGAAAGTCTTAAAAATATTAAACCATGCGTTTCTAATAATAAATAACGGCACGGTTTATAAAGATTACGTTGGTGCTTGCCATATTTACATTTTAGAATACTAATGTATCCTTCACAAAATAAGCTTTTACCAGCTTTAAATCCAAGATAAAATAGTAGAGGAAAAGACCCCATATAGACTCCACTTTTCTAGCCCCGCCCCCGCCCCCCCCCGCCCCCCACCCCCCAAGGGGCGTGGCTACCTCCCTCCCCCTCCTGATTGGCTCATGTACGTACGTTGAGGCCTAACAAAAAGGGCGGGGCAACCCCCAAAACTCCCAAAAGGGGCGTGGCCACCACCCCGACCAAATTTAGATTCCACTTGTCTGGGGGGTGTGGCCACCCTGACCCCATATAGACTCCACTATTCTGGGGGGCGTGGCCACCCTGACCCCAAATTTGACTCCATTTGTATTATAAAAGCTCATGTACGTACATGAGCTCATAATTGACTCCATATGTATGATAAGTTCATGTACGTACATGAGCTCATAATTGACTCCATTTGTCTTACAAGCTCATGTACGTACATGAGCTCATATTAGGGGGGCGTGGCCTCCCCTAACCCCAAATCGACGCCACCTTTCCTACCCCCTGTGACGTCACGTAACTCTAAGGGAATAAAACCATTCTTTCAACCCCTGACCCCAAATTGACTCCACCTTTCCTACCCCCTGTGACGTCACGTAACTCTACGGGAATAAAAACCAACATTTCAACCCCTCACCCCAAATCGACTCCACTATTCTACCCTGTGACGTCACGTAACTCTCTGGGAATAAAACCATTCTTTCAACCCCTCACCCCAAATTGACTCCACCTTTCCTACCCCCTGTGACGTCACGTAACTCTCCGGGAAGGGAACCAAAAACCAACATTTCAACCCTCACCCCAAATTGACTCCACTATTCTACCCCTGTGACGTCACATAACTCTCTGGGAATAAAACCATTCTTTCAACCCCTCACACCAAATTGACTCCACCTTTCCTACCCCCCCTGTGGAACGTCCCCACGTAACTCTCCGGGAATAAAAACCAACATTTCAACACACCCCAATTGACTCCACTTTTCTACCCCTGTGATGTCACGTAACTCTACGGGAATAAAACTTGACCCACCGACCCCAATAGACTCAGTTCACTGTTTGTTGCGACTCATGTCCCCTTTAATTGTTTTCAAAGTAACCGGGACGTTTACCTCATCCCTCCTCCTATTTAAAATCTCTAAATTTATATATTGCACATTGCGAATATACTCTCTCTCTCTCTCTCTCTCTCTCCCTCCCTCCCTCCCTCCCCCCCTCCCCCTCCCTCTCTCTCCTCAGCCGTTACATTTTGTTTTATATCTATATAT
Source organism: Macrobrachium nipponense (assembly GCF_015104395.2). Taxonomy (NCBI): domain Eukaryota; kingdom Metazoa; phylum Arthropoda; class Malacostraca; order Decapoda; family Palaemonidae; genus Macrobrachium; species Macrobrachium nipponense. Next base: position 50,089,544 of record NC_061094.1, read on the forward strand.
ATATATACACAGCTGCTTAGATATTCAGAGTATCATGATAAAAGGATATTTGGAGACTGACTTCATCCACAATGTGATATCTCCCCAATAACCATATCAGAGTCAATGTTTATCTGATGATGAATCACGCACACACACCACACACACACACACATACACACACACACACACATGAAGAAACGAGACCTTATCGCCATATTTGCCCAGCTGACTTCGCCAAAAAGTGAAATTTTATTTATCATAGAATTTGAGTCATAATCTAGGTGGCGAACACAAGGACAAAGGTACACATTTCAATTTTGTTTATTTATTATACCGAGTTTGAAAGAGGTTGAAAAATCAAATTACAGACGGAATTGTTATTTTATATTTATAACCAATCCTAAATACAGGGGAATGAATTAATATTCCATACAAATACATACATTAGAAAAAAACTGTACAAACACGAACGCGATAATATACGCATTCGCTTTTTTCAAAAACAATACTTCAACAAACGAAAACATACGGCTACTATATATTTTCTAACCTGTTCCTTCACATCACAGCCCTTAGTATATACCACAAACATCTTCTCCAGCACTTTCCGACCGAATGTATCGAAGACGACGACGTTTCATCTACACCTCAAAGCTTTGTTTTAAATTTAGCTAACAAGTTTTTCCAACATATATAAATCTTCCACACACCTTTCCTCCAACAGGGATAAAAATTCTTTTTTCATTATAGCCACGCAGATATTTTACCAATTTTGCTCATTTCATCACTGAATGTAGCTAACACAGGTAAATATTGATTCAACCAAGTCGTATTAACCAGTCCGCTCTGACCGATGCCAGCGGGAAAGATAACATATTTGAGTGATTGAACCTCATCTGTTTGGTATCTCTGCCCAAACGATCGGCGTGATCTTCATCTTTGGAATAAGCCACGCTCTTTTGCGCGTATTCATTATCTTCAATGGGGGCACCAATACCGTATTGTGTTAATAAGGTAGCTATGGTGGGTAGATCAACTTCTTCGTCGTATTCCCAAGATGTGATATTTTCAGGTCTTTTCACAATGGCGGACCCTTCAATACTCCTATCACGAAGACAGGCATATGATGCACCAGTGCGAGAATATCGAAAACCTGCCAATTCGGCATATGGATAAGCTCGAATGACGTCCACCACAACACCGTAATTCCTGCATGTCACACAGTTAGTGGCCACTACTAAACACATATTCCTCTTCCTGAACTTATTTTCGGACAAGTTCCCGAAAACTAACTTGCACGAGGAGGTTGATGAAGCCATGGCCAGAGTTCACGTCTTGATGTGACAATCCTTCAAGAGATAATGAACTACGAAAGCCCCGCTACCCAAGACCCCTTTATCACAATCACTGATTTACAACCTGGTTGTGACGAAGCATCAAGCCTCTCACAGCAATGATTCAGACTAACATGAATAAACAAGTCTTATCATTCCCTCACACCAAAGGTCATCCACACATGACTCATTTTATCAAAATCAGTATCACTCCAGCCATGATTCGCAGACACGAATAAACGAGTCTTATCATTTCCTCACGACAAAGGCCGTCCACACACACACACACACACATATGACTCATATATAAAACTTCCACACATCTTTCCTCCAATGGGGATAAATTCTATCGCTACAAGGCTGTGAACTTCATCTTTGGAATACAAAATACTTCATCGAAAAAACACCATATTGTCACACCTGATTATTACTTCCAAACTGAACACCATAAATACTACCGACAAGGGAAAATTGATGTTATTCCCTACCCAAAGTGTATAGAGTAAGTGCGACACACCGACCCTCCGTCCCTACAAGTATTTCTTCTTGACCGAAACGTCATTTCCCTCCGTCACTATTCAGTAAGTAGCTATAAAACACTTTCCATTACTTGAACATATAGTATAGTAAATATTAAAAACAGCAATAGATTCATCTGTATATGGAATAGATATTCTTAATAAAATAATGTACCCAGTTGAAAGAAGCGGAATATATAAAAACAGTCATTATTCCTCCCTTTCAGATATGGGTGAAATAACTCTAGTAGTGAACTGTCAGCCGACGAAGTAGCCACTCAAGTCAGACACCATTACTATTATGGTGTTGGAGCCCCAAACTCATTTATTAGGAAGGTGAAAACGGGTCATGACATGAAGCAGGAGAAGAAGAAGAAGTAGCAGGAGATGCAACAACTACCACTGGCAGCCCACAACAGTGCAACCCCCGACCAACTTCGCCACCACCCACTACTAAAGGAAACGAGCAACCCGGTGAAGGTATGTAAACCGATGTGTTATATATTTATTTAATAATAGTTCCTGATTCCATAGAAACACGCACTCTTTTTTCTCCGTTCCCTGTTTTTCCGTTCAAATGCATTATGGGCATAGTAAAAAACACCTATATAATTATTCATAAGGATTTATTGACCACCATAAAAGAGTTTACAAATTCAATCACTAATCGCTGTCAGACCGTCTCAGCACGCATCCCAATATACTTTCCACGATGTATCCTTATTTTAACCTGAATATGCCGAAAAACGTTTAAGAGGAAACGACTAAGACGTCTTAGCAGTTTAACACCGACGTTCATGGGTGAATGATTCTCACAGCTCATCCTGAAATAAGTAAAAAAGTTATGTGATTGAAGGTGTATGATACATATATAGAATATATCCTTAATAGAATGTAAATGGAGTAATATAAAAATCAAAGAAAAATATGCATTTACCTTAGTTGTTCAAGATGCGGAGACATTCCTTGTACGTAATAGCACGTTTGACCCCCGACCTCCAATGTGAACATTTAAACTTTTTCAAATATTTAAAATAATATCCCGTTATCCATTTATCATTACCTCCCAAACGAGTAAATGAGAATTCATTTTGTATTAAGGATAATACTGCTTTCACACCACGGTGACTCACGCAATGAACAAAAAAACTAACGTAAAGACCGCAATTGTACGATTTATCAGGTTGTATTTGTTTTATTAGGCGATAGAGGTTATATTCGGGATGAGCATATATAAATTTAGAGAAGTCATTCGAATAAACTTTTGGATTTATACCGTAACTATCAAAAAAGAAGATTATATTTCTAGGTGATTTTTCCACGTAAAAACATACCAAAGGACCAACAATATTAATATCAGTAGACGAAGATAATGTATTAGATATAAAAACTAAAGGTTTAATTCTACTTTCTGGCAATGTCAATAATCCTACTTCATCCGAAGCGAACACACCTAAATATTTAACCCGGTCACCGAGTGAATCTTTTAAACTTATTTCAATTTCTTTTGTATCCATTCCATTTAACCCCTAACATCACACTGAATAACCCTATCCGCATCCACCGTTAAAATACCCTTGGTATCCCCGAAAAGTAAAATAATGCAAGGGTTAGGCGTAGCCGTACCCAGCCTGATCGATATTCGCAGGTTTGCCGAAATTTCCACTGGCATGGAATCTTCAACATCTTCCACCACAAAATTAAAGCAGTAAATAGCTCTGCCATTTTAAAACGATCATAAGTGATCAGATTATCACCGCCACCCCCTATACTTTTCTGCGTCTCGTGATATAATTGCATGATGGTATTAGGGAAACTACATTGAATATTATATACAGTATTCCCATTAACGTAATATGTATATTATTTAAATCGAAAGATTGAAAAATATAGACTATTGGTCACGTAATCACCTGAAATGTTTTCCATATCAATCATGGCCAATGTGATTTTTTTCAGGTATACAACTGTTAAAAGGCTGATCAATTAAAATCGAATTTTCATTTTGCCCAATAACGTATGTCTTGTATAAAGTCTTATCAAATATATATTATATAGGATTAACTGCTATCGCTTCATTTAAAGCCGACATTGCGTTATAATGTGGGGTAACTCTATCGATCCATAATTTAGCCTTTTCTATATATTCAGCACATTTAAATGTCTGTCTGTGTGGGCGCCCATAACCCAGTTATTATTCGCTAATTCGAGTTTAAGTCTCAAATCAACCGAATCCAGTAAATACATGTCTATAGTCGCTATATCCAAAAGAAGTGGAAAATATGTATGCACGCCCCTCGTTTTAATGTCACCCATAACTTTCGTCTCCCACCTGCTGGTTTGACCGAAGGTATTGGCAGTAAATTGCCGAGTTACCCCGTGTGTTACATGATAGTGCCGAGGGTTTTATCATTTTAAACATTTTGATATATGATTGATAGTTAAATACCGGACAGGATTCCACCAACTTTTCATTCAAGAAAACGGAAGCGGATTTAAATAATGTATTACTAATACCATTAACGACAGACACATGGACATCATCCGCTAATTGCGTGTTGTCCCTATCTATTGTGATATATAATTCTAAAGCTATACTTGACAAATCTAAGAAAGAACCTGCCACCCCATTAACGCGAAATTCTATATATTTATCAGATAGATAGAACTTGATTTATGGAAATATTACAAGGTGTAAAATCCAGTCTTTCCTTTGAATTAATTGAAGTTTCAATAATTCTCCGTCTATTAACATTCGGGAACAATTCTGATATACCCGCAATATACGATGAAACAGGAACTTGATTACCAGTTCCGGGTATGTTAGGAACTACGCTAGCCATGTTTTGTGTTTATATAATTTTAGATGAAGGGTAGAACGAGTGCGTACCCGCCGAATGTCAATTGATGAAGTGAGTTACAAAAGATCGTACACGTCCTATTATATTTACTCCTAGATTTAACTCGTGTGCCCTTCCTCTTCCTCCGTTTTTTCTTTCCTCCCACACTCGACCGTCTAACTAATCGTTTCACTGTTTTCTTCCGTCTGTTTGTTCTCCTTCTTCCAGTACGCTTAAAATTCGTTGTCCAGTAGTTTGAGGGCCTTATACATTTCGTTTTATGGATTCTTTTAAAGGTAAACCGCTGTTTACCATATCAGATAACACAGATCTACCGAATTCCATTAACTGAAGGTTTCGCGGCATTAAATAGAAAAGGAAGCACTTTACGCGCAATGCCACTTATGGCCGAAAAAAAACCGCTTCCCCTTCTGCGGCCGGGATAGAAAACGGAAATATCCTCAAATCCCGCTCCTCTCCTTAATAAAGGGTCTGATAAAAATAGTTTTTTAAATTCCGCCTCTGAAGGAGGCGCGAATAACACTCTCATTTTACTGTTTATACTATTCCCAAACAATTTAAGTGGAGCTTGATTCAGCAAGTTCTAGTTCACTCGAGGGTGTTACGATCACGAATAAGGATGCCAGGGTGAACATTGAAATTATATACGCACCTATTCATCTAATTTTCCTCTAGTTTTATACGGAGCAGACAAGTAACACTCGAGTCTTTAGTGAAATGTAAAAGGTGACCATTTTGATCCGTGATAAGAATAGAAATCTGATCCAAGATGTTTGTGTTCAAACAATTTGTAGACTGTATTATGTATTCCTTTTCCTCTACCACTTGCTAAAGTAAAACAGTCCAATATATTTACTAGTCTCCCGCCAAAAATCGTCGGTTGAACTATATCCGTATACACATATATATAATCTACCCCACAATTATCAGGTAGAGAATCAAGGGAAATGTGTTCATTCAGTTCACGCCCGCCATATATTTCATAACCGGTATTAATATGAAAACCTAATAATTTCGCGGCTTTTCCGCTAAATTTGACGTATATACTTTTAACGTCCCCCGTTCTCAATTTCTCTCTCTTGATAACGTGGTATAGTAATTCTCCTTAAATCTTCATCCCAATGAAATATACCGTTACTATTAAAATAATTTATGAAAATTATCACCGTAATAAACTTTCAAATAATCATACACGTCCTTATTAAGAGCTCTCACGAGTCTCTTCATATCCCCCGCTAACATTGCTATTCTCGGTCTATACAAATATGTATATGCCTATCACGTTTATGACGCTCTGTAATAAATTCGAGAGTGAATAAATCATCTTTGGATAATATAGCGTAATAACTCCCCGGTAACATGATCGAAGCTAACCTACTTCATATTCAACCCCATTAGGTAATAATATAGGTGTAGGTAATCTATTGGCAAATTTCGAAGGTGTATTTTTGGTATACGTGTCTAAACAGCCGAGACTGCTCAAATATATGGGTGTGTTCACCAGCCATGTCGGTTAAAATACTATGACGGGTATATGTCACGTATGGTATTTATAAGAAAAAGTTCGATAGCGTTTTATCTAGGTCTTATATGCAGACTGCACGATAGAACCCCATTTTCAGTAAACATTATTTCTTCACCGTTCTGATCCGAGACATCGATAGTAATGTAATCCAATACGTCAATGGTATTTAAAGGTTTATAAATGGCATTATGCGGACCTTTACCACATGCACATCCTAACGTGAAGCAGTCTAAGAGATTAACCATTTTATCACCCAAGATGGTAGGTTGAACGATACCCGAATACAGGTAAACGTATTCAACGCCTTGATGGAATATATTTCTACCGTGATGAGGTCTCAACGCACCCGAACTGTATATTAAATACCTGACTTTTTCATTGAAACCAAACATATTAGCTGCTTTAGCACTGAGTTTAATCGTAATTGAATCAATCATATCAACATCGATATGTGGAATGCTCATTCTCTTTGTGTCATCATTCCATGAGAATAAACCGTCCCTGCGGATAGCTCCGCGAATATGCTCACCGTAAAATTCAGATAATTGTTCAATAATTTCCGTATTAAACGCTCTAGTCATGACATTCATATCACCACCCAACAAACCCGAAATGGACTAGAAATATACGTATAAACGACGTTTCCCATCGGATCGTTATAGATCGCGTTAAATTGAATAGTATCAACGTCTCCTGGTTTAATAGCGTAATATAATTTTAGGAGAATGACTCCCACTAGCCCCACTTCATATTCCACTCCTTTCGGTAATGATATAGGGACGGCTAACCTATTGGTAAATTTACACGCCCGATTTTCTGGAAATGTACCTATACAGGCATTGCTATTCACGTATATGATGTGATCGCTACACATGTTGAATGTAGACTGTATGACTAACAATGGGCATCGGGTTTATAATATATGTACATAAAAACCTCCACGTTCATGTTATGTCACACCATATTCATGAATTTTGTTATCACACGATTGTCCACTCATTAAAGAAAATGTCCAAGCCTCTAACCGCCATGATGAATCATCCTCACCACCCTCCGATCCAGTAAAATATATTATTATTATTATTATTATTATTATTATTATTATTATTATTATTATTATTATTATTATTATCATACACGTTCACTCCGGTGCTTATTTAAAATGATCTACAGATCCCTTCGCTGAAGACTTTCCCATTAGATGAAGATTTGATGGGGAGTAATAATAATAATGAGCATCGCGCGTTGGTGGAGGGTGAGGAACCAGAAGGGATCTTCACTCACGAGGAAAGAACAGAGGGTAATAAGGTAGTGAGTACCATTCATCATGCGGCTGCAGTAGGGTCACACATTGACGTGGCAATGAAGTTAAGTAGTAGCATAGCCCGATTACGCAAGATGTGCACAGTAACTTCCTGAAAGAGGTATTCGCTCGGCTATGCTATACTTGTGCGTTATTATCACCAGCGTGAGGATGCTAGGCGACATGAATGAAAAAAGTGCTTTTTATGTATGTACTCCACCCACCCTCACTACGATTGACTCGATCTATGACTCCCCCCTGGAGGAGGCTATTGAGTTTATAGCTAATAACTTGGAAGAGAGACTCACCGTACTGAGGGTTCGGGTTGGTGTATGACCTCGCTGGAATAGGGTTGAACTCATATCACGCGGCGTGAGTTAGTGAATATTAATAACTTCAAGGTGCATCCCAAGGGAGTCCGCGGTAGTGATCAGGTTATCAATATTCAGTCCGGGTACAACTGTGTCATTACAGCGTTAGAAGCGTACGTTGTACTCCGGGATAACCCTCCCACACGTATTAACAACCTCCTCGTGCTTTTAATGAGGAGGATGGGGAGGGGACAATTAATATCAAACACTCGCCAGATGTGCCGTTGACCCATGACTCTTTTCAAAACATTAGAAAAGGGGAATAACCTCAACATATATCTGTATAAATTATGTGAATTAGTCATGGGGAAACAGCGGAAAAACATTGGACGGTACATCTGGCGAGGAAAGGTGGTAACCCCCAAAGCCCTCATTTGGTCACGTTGTTATTAATCACTGACGACCACGTCGTGTTGATTAAGGATATGTTGGCATTCGTGAAGAAGTTCCGACACGGATTCAAGCAGGGGCGGGGATTGAGCACGCGGGTGGTATGTGTTACAATTGTTTGACTTTGTTTAATAGTCCCACCATCCGTGAGGCACACACACAGGCTGTACTGCTCGAACCACTGTCGAATACCAGAACCCGGCCAATTTAAACAGTTTACTAAAGTTAAAGCTCTGCTGCCAATCTCGCACATGGCTTTCCTGGATTTTGAGGCGTATAATATTCAACGAAGACCTGGAGAAGACGATCCAAGAATAGTATCTCGGCAGAAAGCTTTCGCTTACTGCTACGTGATCGTTGACGGTAGAACGGGGGAATATTGTACCCATAGACTAAGTCACGGAGAGAAATGCGTTGATGATTGCTTGCAGAACATGAAGCGGGACTGGGCGTTATTGCGTGAACGAATGCGTGCGTATCCTTTACATATGACTCCTGAATCCACCCATAAGTTTGAAGCGAGCACTCATTGCGAAGGATGTAACGTCGAATTCAAGGCTGGAGTCACGAAAATGCGACATCACGCTCATTTTGCGGCACGGGACAACTTTGTGTGTGCACTGTGTCAACAGTGTAATTTGAATATGCAATTTAAGGAGCCAACTTTAACAGTGTTTGTACACAATTTGTCATATGACATCGCCCTGGTCTTGAAAGAAGCGGGGGCTCAGCATGATTTTGAAATTCTGAAACGCGAGGGTAGTAAATTTTACTCGGCCAGATCGGGCAATCTGAGATTCGTGGATAGCAACAACGTGATTAGGGGGACCCTTTCTAGTCTCGCCTTGAGTCATATCAAACAGAAAGGTTCCCTCGAAATCGCACGTCAGTTGTTAATCCAGTATTCTCGGGATTGTCTCGATTTAGTTTTGGGTACGGGTAAACAGTACTACCCTTATGATTACGTGACGGGTTTCAATATCCTGCGAAAGCCCGGCATCCCTTCTCGAGAGTGTTTCGATTTGGAACTTACAGGAGAAACCCTTTCCAGCGGGGGGTATGCACACGTGGTCAAGGTTTGGAACGCCGCTAATTGCACCAATCTTCTAGATTACACCATTTTGTATTTGTTAATGGATGTGGGATTATTAGCCGACGTTTATTTAGCTTGGAGGAAGGCTGCCATGGCGCAATTCGGACTAGACCCCGCCCGTTACCTGACTTCTACCTCTCTCTCACTTGATGCTTTCCTATATTCCTCTAAAAATTAAAATTTCTCCCCTCATTTTCGAATGTGAACTCTATCAATTAATTTGTAAAAACATCTGCGCGGTTTTTGGTAGTCTAGTCGAAGGCAATGCGTAGCTAATAATCCAGAGTTAAATCCCAGTTTTAGGGTGGGTGATCCTCAATCGTATATATTATACGTTGATTTCACCAGTTTGTATCCCACAGTTATGAGTAAATACAAAATGCCCTTGGGTGAAATAACTGAACTTTCCCCTGTCGAAATAGAAAGTTTTGTCGCTAGCGATATTACCGCCATTGATTCACAGGGTGAATACGGTTATTTCATACTGCTCGATACCAAACCAGTTAGAGGGGATGTTGCTCTACAGACGGATGATCTCCCTCTCGCCATTCATCACATGAATATGACTCACCAGGATCTATCGCCCTATAGTAAAAACCTGATGAATAAGTTCAAGGTGAAGCTACCCAAGAAAAATGTTAAGTTGACGGGTACGCATTTACCCATGCGTAATCACTTGATCTGTCTTCCCTTATTACAAACGTTGATAAGGCTTGGTCTCGAAGTTGATGTAATTAGGAAAGTGTACAAATTCAAACAGGATTTTTATTTGAGGGAATATATTCTGGAGAATGCCGAAAGGTGTGCTAAAGAGACCGATCCGGACAAGAGGAACACAATCAAAATCATAATGAATGGTCTTTTCGGTGTCACTATTAAAAATTCATTGAATTATTCTACCCGAACTGTCGTCACCACCGGTGAAGCCTCTCTCCTCAGGAATGTGTCCAAACACACGTACTAAGTCTTGAAAAACTGGGTAACGACAGGTACATTGTAACCATTGCAAAGAGTCTGTTATGGCTGAATCCCCAATTTATATCGGTTTTCAGTATACTAGACATGGCGAAGGATATGATGTATCGGTTCTATTACGACGTTCTTCGAAAGCAGTATGGACACCGAGTTCAGCTCCTTTATACCGACACTGACAGCTTGATCTTTTCCCTGGTGACTGATAACCTCAATCGGGAACTGAAGGGTGCGCTCAAACCCTACATGGATTTGAGTAATTTCCCCAAAACTCACGAATTGTATGATGAGTCACGTAAGGGGGAACTCGGGTTAGTGAAGGTTGAAACGGGGGCTGAACTCATGAGGGAATTCATCGGCGTTAAACCTAAAGTTTATTCGTATCTGACGGAAACTAGTCGTAGTAACACCTTGAAAGGTGTACAAAGGTGCCGGCAAAAGACCATTCCACATGACCAGTATCGAGCTGTAATCGAAAAGAATGAGATTACTTATACTCGTGTGGCACAATTTGCAAAGAGTAGGAGGCACGATGTGTCATACGAGCCAGCGAAAGGTATCTCTCTGTCCTTTAGCGGACAAGAGATATTATGTGACATCTTATAAATCGTTGGCGTATGGACATCCAGACATTGGGGTGGAGGAGGGTATAGAGGAGGAGGAGGGGAGGGGGAGGGGGAGGGGAGGGGGAGGGGCAGGAGGAGGAGGGGGAGGAGGAGCTAGAGAGGGTACTGGTGGCGCCGGCAGTAGCGGCAATCTCTCCAATTTTAATATTCCCGCTCCTAGCACCTCGAGAATTCCTACTCCTCCTAATCCTCCGACCCTACATCCATCACATCATTTTCCACGGTGAAAGGATATTCAAAACGTCGAAGAGAGAATAGTAAAATATACAATGTTAATCCTCTCTCTTCGACGTCTTTGACTCCGACGGGAAATGGTTCCACCCTCTCCTCCAGTTTAAACGGGGTCGTATCACACCTTGACCGGGCGTCATAGTTTATATATTTTACTATATATCTTTTTATCTTATATTCATATATTTCAATATATTATATTGTATATAATGTATTTTTATTTTATAATCATATACACAGTTAGTTTTTTATATTTTGAATTATTATATTGTATTTTTTATTATACTTTGCATTTTTGCTGTACGTTCTATTTTTATATTGTAGGAAAAACCTGTATGTATTTCATTATGGAAATTAAACAAATATTATTGCCGTCAACTTCCATTCACCCTAATTATTATTAAGGCTTGTACGTATATAAAAAGGAGCGCGTAAAGTACACACCTATAGTCTTAAACGCGCTAACATCATGGCCGCGACAGGTCCCTTCCCTGGGCAGTTGTTAGACCCGTTCGCTAATTCCCGCTCGTATTATCATCGCGCGGGGTTTTATAACAGTGGCAAGTCCGTCCTATGTCAAAAAATCATTGAACTCTATGAAAACGCGTTTCCAATACATTTTATATTGCGGGGTATCTGAACACCCCTCGAAACGCATCCCTCAATAGGTCCCAAATTTAAAGTATCCAAGAAATTTAAATCCCTTTGATTACGCTGAAAAGGGGGAGACGGAGGTTAATAAAGGTCTATTATTCATACTCGATGATTGCTTCCTCGAGGCCAGTGATAATAAATTTGTGACTAACGCCTTCACAGCGGGACGTCATTCATCTATTTCAGTTATATTCATAACGCAGAATATGTTTCATTCGGGAAAGTTTAGTAGAAGTATAAGCTTGAATTATTATACTAATGAAAAATCGTGATTTTAGTCAAATTGAAACTTTTAGGTCGGCAGTTATTTGGCCGTCAAAAAGCTTCAGCCTTTTCGGACATATATAAAAAGCCCTATCACTAACGCTACGGTTATTTGTTAGTAGACTTCGCTCCGTCAACACCTGAAGTGTTACAGCTCCGAACTAATATTTCTTTGGGTGAAACGGAATATCAATAGCTTACCAATATGGATAAGAACGGATAAAACTGCTAAAAAACTTTGTACGGAGATGCATGGGGTGTGGGTAGTTTCAGCGGGGTGGACTCTTTATTCAGAGTAGCGAAAATCTGAATAGCCAAATTACTCGTGAAAATGTTAAAGAATTCTTACGTGGACAAAAGTCTTACGCACTGCATAAAGTCACTCGAAAAAAATTCACCCCCAGAAGAAAAATCATGTCACCTAAACCGAGAGTAATAGCGAGCACCGATTTAGCTGATATGTCCAAATTAGCTCGGTATAATAATGGGTTTAAATATTGCTAGTCTTTATTGACGTGTTTTCCAGATATCTACAAATTGTTCCCTTGAAAAAGAAGGATGGTGTTACTATGCGTCGCGCTTTGAAGAAGGTTTTATCGAATCTACCGAATTTTTGGAATTTCACGTTTTGAATAGCGATGAGGGTAGGGAATATTATAACAAACACGTCAGGGAATATCTAGATAGTAAAAATAAAAATAAAATTATATACGCGTTTATTCGAGAGAAAATAAAATCCTCTATAGCTGAAAGAGTCATTAGGACTATAAGGGTCGTATATATAAGATATCAAACATAAGAATACCTTAAAATACATTAACGTCCTTGTGCGACATTGTCAGAGTTATAATCATACCCCCCCATAGAAGTTTGGGTCGCACCCCGCAAGAGGTTCACGCATTAACGGATAGAGATGACATGAACGTCAATTCTCGAGTATGTATAAAAGGCTGTTCTCGTTAATCCTCCCGCCATTTCGCTCTTGAATGTGGGAGACGTCTCGTACGTATTGCCGATGAGCGTCGCAACGCAAGTTTTTAGGAGGGGATATAACAATTCCAATACTCTGGAAATTTTTAAAATCCGAAAAGTGGATACAAGGCAAAATCCAGTCGTATACTTCTTGGAAGATTTAGCGGGTGAAGAAATAAAGGGCGTATTTTATCGTGAAGAATTTAATTCGCCCAAATCTACCAGGAAACGTATGATATCACTATTCTGGGAAGGAGGAGGAAAGATAATAAAACTCAATTATTACGTCATTGGAAAGGTTATCCGAGTCAATTCAATTCCTGGATTGATGAATCTCAAAAATTGTGCGGATATGAACCGTAGCAACCTTTAATACGTAAAAATAAAAAACTTTATTTTATTTCATCTCTGGTTTATCACCCAGTTGAAAGAAGTAAGTTATTATTCCCATCTTAAACGGTGGTTTGGTGTCTACTCTCCTAGAAATTTTTAGAAATTTTTCTTTGTGTAATCTAACTCAAGATAAGAAAGTTTATTAAACACTCAAGAAATTGTAGACGAGAAATTCATCTTGTGTCCTTGAAACAACGTCCATATCTAAGAAGAAAAATATACTGAAAAGTCGTAAAGGGGGGACTATTCTATTGGTTTTATTGCCTATTGCTGCGAGTTTGGTAGGGAGTCTTTTAATTGAAAATGAAGGAGTTTTACGTTATCCCTGCCATTACCTATGAGAGGCTAATGAATAGAAAAGAGGTTTGTGATGGTGATATTAATAACCTAGAGGGTACTGGCAAGTTGGATACGGCAGCTGTTAGTAGTAGCGGACAGTCTCCCTTAATATCCAAAACCACCTATGCCGGCTATATCGCTCACGGGACCTCCTCCTCCTCCTCCTCCCCCTCCTATAGAAAATGTAGGTGCAGTGACTGGAGGGGAGGAGGTGGTAAACGCCCCATTACATTGAAAACATTAAAGGGGACATGACTCGCAAAAAGAGCAATCCCGATTTAACAGGTATTATTCCAATATTTTTTAAAGAAACCTCAAAAGTCATACGTTACGGCTTTTGTTAAGCACTTACAAGATTCTAACACGGTTGAATGGAATGAAGAAGGAGATTTAACTCATCCGCTCGCAGGTTATAATATTTTAGATATAGCTCGAGATTTCAAGGGAATAAAAAAACCCCACGTTGATAATATTTCGATTATCGCTACTTCATTGAAATGGCGGAGGTTAAAGATTGGATGTTAAGGAATATAGCCATTAAAACAAATCGAAACGTGGCGAAATATGGGGAAAAAGGGAGGAGGAGGAGGAAGAAGGAGGAGGAGGAGGAGGGGGAGGAAGGTGAGGGCGGGACATGCGAAAAACAAGATGGCGAGTGTGTGGGTGGCTTATTAACATTTTAAGAACAGTGATATCGGAGCTGTTTAGTCACGTGATACTGATTTTGATAAAATGAGTCATGTGTGGATGACCTTTGGCGTGAGGGAATGATAAGACTTGATGCTTCGTCACAACTGGTTTGTAATCAGTGATTGTGATAGAGAGTTCTCGGGTTGAGGGTCTTTCGTAGCTCATTATCTCTTGAAGGATTGTCACATCAAGACGTGAACTCTCGCCATGGCTTCATCAACCTCCTCATGCAAGTTAGTGAAAAACTTGTTAGCTAAATTTAAAAGCTTTGAGGTGTTAGATGAAACGTCGTCGTCTTCGATATACGGTCGGGAAAGTGCTGGAGAAGATGTTTGTGGTATATACTAAGGGCTGTGATGTGAAGGAACAGGTTAGAAAATATATAGTAGCCGTATGTTTCGTTGAAGTATTGTTTTTGAAAAAGCGAATGCGTATATTATCGCGTTCGTGTTATTTGTACAGTTTTTTTCTAATGTATGTATTTGTATGGAATATTAATTCATTCCCCTGTATTTAGGATTGGTTATAAATATAAAATAACAATTCCGTCTGAAATTTGATTTACCAACCTCTTTCAAACTCGGTATAATAAATAAACAAAATTGAAATGTGTACCTTTGTCCTTGTGTTCGCCACCTAGATTATGACTCAAATTCTATGATAAAAAAAATTTCACTTTTTGGCGAAGTCAGCTGGGCAAATATGGCGATAAGGTCTCGTTTCTTCATGTGTGTGTGTGTGTGTGTGTATATGTGTGTGTGTGTGTGTGTGTGCGTGATTCATCATCAGATAACATTGACTCTGATATGGTTATTGGGGGAGATATCACATGTGGATGAAGTCAGTCGCCAAATATCCTTTTATCATGATACTCTGAATATCTAAGCAGTGTGTATATATATATATATATAGTATATATATAAAACAAAATGTAACGGCTGAGAGAGAGGGAGAGGGAGGGAGGGAGGGAGGGAGGGAGGGAGAGAGAGAGAGAGAGAGAGAGAGAGAGAGAGAGTATAATCGCAATGTGCATATATAAATTTAGAGATTTTATAGGAGGAGGATGAGGTAACGTCCCGGTTACTTTGAAAACAATTAAAGGGGACATGAGTCGCAAAAAACAGTGAACTGAGTCTATTTGGGGTCGGGGTGGGGTCAAGTTTTATTCCCGTAGAGTTACGTGACATCACAGGGGTAGAAAAGTGGAGTCAATTTGGGGTGGGGGTTGAAATGTTGGTTTTTATTCCCGGAGAGTTACGTGACGTCACAGGGGGTAGGAAAGGTGGAGTCAATTTGGGGTGAGGGGTTGAAAGAATGGTTTTATTCCCAGAGAGTTATGTGACGTCACAGGGGTAGAATAGTGGAGTCAATTTGGGGTGAGGGGTTGAAATGTTGGTTTTTATTCCCGGAGAGTTACGTGACGTCACAGGGGGTAGGAAAGGTGAAGTCAATTTGGGGTGAGGGGTTGAAAGAATGGTTTTATTCCCAGAGAGTTACGTGACGTCACGTGGTAGAATAGTGGAGTCATTTGGGGTGAGGGGTTGAAATGTTGGTTTTTATTCCCGTAGAGTTACGTGACGTCACAGGGGTAGGAAAGGTGAAGTCAATTTGGGGTTGGAGGGGTTGAAAGAATGGTTTTATTCCAGAGAGTTACGTGACGTCACAGGTAGAATAGTGGAGTCAATTTGGGGTGAGGGGTTGAAATGTTGGTTTTTATTCCCGGAGAGTTACGTGACGTCACAGGGGGTAGGAAAGGTGGAGTCAATTTGGGGTGAGGGCTTGAAATGTCGGTTTTTATTCCCGTAGAG
>NC_061094.1:50110869-50132425 GCF_015104395.2 Macrobrachium nipponense
CAAGGTCTTTAACTTCTTCTATTCTAGCTGTAAAGGACCTTTGTACACTCTCTATTTGTGCAATATCCTTTTGATAGTGTGGGTACCATATCATATTGCAATATTCAAGTGGACTACGAACATATGTTTTTATAAAAGCATAATCATGTGTTCAGCTTTTCTTGTTTTGAAGTGCCGTAACAACATTCCTTCCCATTTTTGCTTTACATTTTGCCAACAGAATTGCTATTTGATCATTGCATAACATGTTCCTATTCATCATCACACCAAGGTCTTTAACTGCTTCCTTATTTGTGATTGTCTCATTATTAGGTCCCCTATATGCATATAGCTTTCTTTCTCTGTCTCCATAATTTATTGATTCAAATTTATCAGAGTTAAATACCATCCTATTTACCTCTGCCCAATCATATATTTTGTTAAGGTCTCTTTGTAGAGCGTTCCTATCTTCATCACAAATAATTTCTCTACTTATTCTTGTGTCATCTGCGAAACTACTCACTACCGAATCCTTAACATTACTGTCTATGTCTTCAATCATAAAGACAAACAGTATTGCAGCTAACACCGTACCTTGTGGCACACCGGATATTACCTTGGCTTCATCCGATTTCTCGTCGTTTGCAATAACTATCTGTTTTCTGTTGCGTAAAAATTCTTTTAACCATCTTCCTACTTTATCCACGATATTGTGTTTTCTAATTTTCTTCGCTAATATATTATGGTCTACTTTGTCAAAGCTTTTGCAAAGTCTAGATAAACCACATCTGTTTCATTTCCGCTTTTCATATTTTTGAATATGTTCTCACGGTGGACTAACAGTTGGGTTTGTGTACTTTTTCCGGGTACGAAACCATGTTGTCCTTTATTAAACAAATTATTTTTTATTAAATGTTTCATAATATTTTACTTCATTACCCTTTCATACACTTTCATAATATGTGATGTTAGACTCACAGGCCTATAATTACTTGCCTCTAGTCTTGATCCACTTTTGAAAGTAGGGGTAATATATGCTAATTTGTGCTCATCATAAATCTTGCCTGTATCTACACTTTGGCTTAATAATATTGCAAGTGGGTTTGCGATAGAATGAACTACTTTCTTTAACAAAATAGCAGGCACTCCATCAGGCCCTGCAGCAGCTCCATTTTTAATTTCATTAATAGCCTGCACAATATCAGCTTCATTAATATCTATGTCAGCTAAATATTTACTTCTATATCATTATCTTCATTATCTATTCTAGGGGTGAATTCTCTCTTATATCGTTCTGCCAATATGTTGCAAATTTCCTTTTTTTCATTCGTTAATCTCCCTTCAATTCTTAGAGGGCCTATTTCTATTCTTCTTTTATTCATCTTCTTCGCATATGAGTATAATAGTTTGGGGTTTTGCTTGATATTTAATAGGGTTTTTTCTTCCAAGTCCCTTTTTTTCATTTTCTTTTGATTGTATAATCTTTTGTTCTGCATTTTCTATCTTACTTTTTAGTTCTGATACTTTCCATGCATTTTTTTCTTTTGCAAGACCTTTTTTCCACTTTCTGATTTTCTGGAACAAGATCCTTCTGTCTCTTGGTATGCATGACTGGTGTTTACTTTTCTTCTTTGGTATATATTTATCCACTATTTTTTTATTTTCTCTAATATTTATAATATCTCCGTATTTACCCTTATGTCATCACTTACGAAAATGTTATCCCAATCTTTGTTTAATTCTTCATTTATTTCTGACCATTTTATATTTTTTCTGTAGAAGTTGTATTTTCCATATCCTTCCCACTTTTTCATTTCTTGCTTATCTCTGTTTTCACTTGCTTTGGAATGGACTGTTAATTCTATGACATTATGGTCTGAAATACTCGCATTATAAACTATTATTTCTTTAACATAATTCATCTCGTTCACAAATACTAGGTCTAAAGTATTTTCCTTTCTTGTTGGCAGGTGATTTATTTGTTGAATGATGTATTCTAGTAGCATATCTAATAGCTTTTCGAATTGCCTCTTATCTTCTGCACTACTATTACTCTCTTTTTTATATGTATAAGTACATCCACAATCTCCTATTCGTTCTTTCCAGTCTACGAAAGGAAAGTTGAAGTCTCCAGATAGGAGAATAGTCCAGTCCTTGTGATTTCTACATATATCATCCAATTTTTCTATTATTAAGTCAAACTCTTTAGTATTAGGAGGTCTATATATTACTATGTTCATTAATTTTTCAGATTCAAATTCTACCGCTATTAGTTCACATTCTGAGTTACTATATTTCTCATATATTTTTCCTTGTTTTTTGTCTTTCCCATATATTGCGGTTCCCCCTTGATTCCTACAAAGAGAGAGAGAGAGAGAGAGAGAGAGAGAGAGAGAGAGAGAGAGAGAGAGAGAGACCCTTTCTTTTTATGGCCCGTCTGCAATTTGACTTCCATTTCCTTATGGGTTTGTGCTATTTCGTTATCACCCTACGTCAGCAATCCGATACCAAATCCCTTTCCATTTCTCAAATCCCTCGGCTCTATAACGTGGAATACAAGAGGCTAAACCCTCCAGTCTCCTAAGCCCAGGTATACATAGTGATTGGGCTTGGAAGCTCTGCAGAGAAGCTTTGGGATGATTTATCTAAAGACTGCATTGATTAAACGAAGTCTAAACATAGATTACAGAAAACCAGAAGGCAATTAGAACGAAGGGTAGTGATAATTTAACTTTGAAGGATATACTCATTTTTTTTTTTATCTTACGTGTTAAGCAGATTAGACACAAGCGATTGCCTCCAATCTTTATGAAATGTTTTTCACTAACCAGTCTACTCTAGCAAGTAAGCTGTAACCTGAAATCGGGTATATAGTACTATAAGAATAATAATAATAAAAACAATAATAGTAGAGTAATATGAAGACAAATTGCTGTTGGGTAGATGGAATGAATTTGAAGCCTTGGTCAACGCAGAATTATTTCTAGCTCTGTATATCTAAAACCAGCTGTTCCATCCTAAAAATGTATAAGTTTTTGCCAAAGAATAATAGTCCAATTTCGTTTCTTCTTAGTTGGCTGGACAAACGCTATCATTATAAGAAAATTTTTTATTCTGGCTTTAAATGGAGTTCTGCTCTTTTTATTTTTTTAATGTGATAAGTAATGAATTCATTGAGCTACGGCGGCATAAACATAACAGAATTAAATAACAATATTGATATTTTAAACTGAAATATGGCCATATGGTTTTGACGGAAAGCCTCCGAAATTTTGTAACGTGCTGAGATCAGACCGTCGAGATCAGATTTCCGACTCACTTTTGAATTTTGAATAAATATCAGTCAGTACCTTTCTCTCCAAAATCTGGGTAAGTGGTTAGTTCAAATGTGCTCATTTTCTCTGGTATTTTCTCCTTTGAAACCAAATGTCTCTTGGTTTGGTTTTCACATTCAAGGTATAAACTGTTGGACTTTTCAGCCTTGCCTTATACGTACTTGCTGGCTTTCTGAAAATTAAGGCCCTCCTTCCTAATACCTAATTTACTTCATCTATTAAGACTTCTCTAGGTCTTCATCTCTATTTAGCGCTTGAATTATACACTAGTCACTATCTTATCATAATTCATTTGCTCCAAATGTTCAAACCATCTGATTTGGCGTTTTTAATTCTTATTGCATATTGCCACTTTTCACAAATATATCTAAGATCCATAGAATCAGAATTTTTGCATTAAATCTCATTTCAATTGATGAAAACCGGAGAAATCTAAGATTCGAAGTATTAAAACCAATATATTCTTTAGAAGTAATGTAGTGTTTATATGGCACCGATTTTACCTGAAATATCTTTGGAAAATAATTACAGTACTGGAAAGACTGTCAAAGAGAGAGAGAGAGAGAGAGAGAGAGAGAGAGAGAGAGAGAGAGAGAGAGAGAGAGAGAGAGATTTTCATTCTTCCCCCACGTTCTTGTATATATTTCCGGCAGTGACCTGGGTGGAGTGCCATGAGGGTGAGAGGCGCAAAGTCTAATCTCTTTAGAAAAGAATTCACAAAGGAAGCGGTGAAGAGGGTTAGTGACTTTGACAAAGAGAGCAAATATGACCCCCGTGAAAGTTCATCTGGGAGCAGGAAGCGTTTTGAATTCCCTTTTCCTTTCCCTGATGATGCTATCAGAAGCTGTTACCTCGAGATTTGGCGAAGAACGTCGGGAGAGATATATATATTCATTTTCTCATCGATATTTATAGTGTAGTGCAGTGGTTCGTGACCTTTTTATTACCACGCTCCCTCTAATAGTTGGTCGTTCCCTCTACGCCCCCACTGCATCTATGAGTTAAATTCCCTCCCAGATTTAAAGCAAAACAACAACAATAATAATAATAATAATAATAATAATAATAATAATAATAATAATAATAATAATAATAATAATAATACTTTATTAAAAGTAATGGCTACTTCAGCAGCGTTACACTTGTAGAGATTCTTCTCTATTTTGCGAATAGCGGCTTTTTCCGTGCTACTTAAACAGGCTAGTAGAGCGCCTATAGAGGTCATGGTAAAATACAGGGTCAAAATAGGTGTATATATTTGAATTTTACAGATAAACTATGATACCATAGTCATCAAAGTCATTAACGATTTTCTCTCTCTCTCTCTCTCTCTCTCTCTCTCTCTCTTTCTTAAAGCGAGCTTTCGTCTGGAGCTGCCAGACATCCTCGGGCTGGGAAGCTGAGGGTGGACTGATCTTGGTGCGGTGTCCGTCCTCCTTATATCTGTGGCTGACAGCAGGGGGTCTGCCCCATGCTTGTCTCCTATTGGCTGGTGGCGGTGAGTCTTGTTTTCATTGGCTGCCTGAGCCAGGTCTCAAGCCACTTTCTTCGGGCCGATGGTTGCGTTGCAGCATATCCTGCAGCCGCCTGGACCTCCTAAGCGGCGCTGTAACATTGATGGGCGTTGCGCTACGCTGTGGGACGTCACGGCTACTTTGATTTCCATCGGCTGCAGGAGTACCTCGTTCGGGGGCGTTGTCATCCATAGAGTTGTCATGATCGGTGGTGTCATTGTTGGTGGCAGGTCTTCTCATACTCGTAGGGAGGAGAAATTCTCCCGCAGATATGGACGTTATATTGACGACATCTTTGTGCAAGTCGACGCCGAGGATGAGGTAGAAGCCCTCCGTCAAGCATTTCAGCAGTGTAGTGTGCTGAACTACACAGTCGAACGCAGCTCCGACGATCGGCTCCCCTTCCTCGACGTCCTTGTAAGCAAGACGGAAGACGGTCTCCGTACTTCAGTCTACACAAAGAAAACCAATTTAGGACTTTGCCTCAACGGAGACAGCGAGGTGCCCCGCCAGATTCAAAAGCACCACCGTCAGGGCCTTCGTCAGGAGGGCCCTCTCCCACTGCTCAACCTGGCAGGACACTCACCAGGAACTCGACCGCGCCTCCCAAGTACTTGTGAATAACGGGTACTCAAATAAATTAATCAGCAAGGAAGTCCGCACAGCCCTGGAGAAATGGTACGGTAGTGAGAGCCCGCAGCCCCGCCCCCAGGATAATATCAGCTGTACTACAAAGCCTTCATGAGTTCCCATTACCGTGAAGAAGAGGACGCCATTAAGAAAAATTATTTCTGATAATGTATCCCCGACTGACGACACCAGAATATCGACCTAATCATATATTACCAGAATCGGAGGACGCGCGATCTTTTTATGAAAAATAACCCCTCTCCACAGGCACGAGAACCCCTGAAGCAGACGCATGTAGTGTACCAGTATACATGCCAGTCGCGAATGCAGCGGCGCCTACGTAGGTATGACTACCATGCGACTGTCGAAGAGACTCTCGTGCCACGCCCAAGAGGGGCTATAAGAATCACGCCCGCACCAAACATCACGAGGCCATCTCCCGAGATGTCATCATAAAGAACACGAAGATCATCGGGAAGGCCCCTGATGCCCGTCGGTTGCGCCTGCTGGAGGCGCTACTCATCCAGCAAATAAAACCTAATCTGAATACGACGCAGGAAGAATTTCTCCTCCCTACGAGTATGAGAAGACCTGCCACCAACAATGACACCACCGATCATGACAACTCTATGGATGACAACGCCCCCGAACGAGGTACTCCTGCAGCCGATGGAAATCAAAGTAGCCGTGACGTCCCACAGCGTAGCGCAACGCCCATCAATGTTACAGCGCCGCTTAGGAGGTCCAGGCGGCTGCAGGATATGCTGCAACGCAACCATCGGCCCGAAGAAAGTGGCTTGAGACCTGGCTCAGGCAGCCAATGAAAAGCAAGACTCACCGCCACCAGCCAATAGGAGACAAGCATGGGGCAGACCCCCTGCTGTCAGCCACAGATATAAGGAGGACGGACACCGCACCAAGATCAGTCACCCTCAGCTTCCCAGCCCGAGGATGTCTGGCAGCTCCAGACGAAAGCTCGCTTTAAGAAAGAGAGAGAGAGAGAGAGAGAGAGAGAGAGAGAGAGAAAATCGTTAATGACTTTGATGACTATGGTATCATAGTTTATCTGTAAAATTCAAATATATACACCTATTTTGACCCTGTATTTTACCATGACCTCTATAGGCGCTCTACTAGCCTGTTTAAGTAGCACGGAAAAAGCCGCTATTCGCAAAATAGAGAAGAATCTCTACAAGTGTAACGCTGCTGAAGTAGCCATTACTTTTAATAAAGTATGCTTGAGAGAGGGTCTGCTTCCTAAGTACAATAATAATAATAATAATAATACAATGCGCAACTGGAATACAATACTTACAAGCTCTGGAATAAGACTAGCAGAGGTTAATATCAGGAGAGGGATCTTCCAGGGCGACTCACTGTCCCCACTACTCTAGTAGTAGCCATGATTCCCATGACAAAAGTACTACAGAAGATGGATGCCGGGTACCAACTCAAGAAAAGAGGCAACAGAATCAACCATCTGATGTTCATGGACGACATCAAGCTGTATGGTAAGAGCATCAAGGAAATAGATACCCTAATCCAGACTGTAAGGATTGTATCTGGGGACATCAGGATGGAGTTTGCAATAGAAAAATGCGCCTTAGTCAACATACAAAAAGGCAAAGTAACGAGGAGCACTGAAGGGATAAAGCTACCAGATGGGAGCAACATCAAACACATAGATGAGACAGGATACAAATACCTGGGAATAATGGAAGGAGGGGATATAAAACACCAAGAGATGAAGGACACGATCAGGAAAGAATATATGCAGAGACTCAAGGCGATACTCAAGTCAAACTCAATGCCGGAAATATGATAAAAGCCATAAACACATGGGCAGTGCCAGTAATCAGATACAGCGCAGGAATAGTGGAATGGACGAAGGCAGAACTCCGCAGCATAGATCAGAAAACCAGGAAACATATGACAATACACCAAAGCACTACACCCAAGAGCAATACGGACAGACTATACATAACACGAAAGGAAGGAGGGAGAGGACTACTATAAGTATGGAGGACTGCGTCAACAATCGAGAACAGAGCACTGGGGCAATATCTGAAAAACCAGTGAAGACGAGTGGCTAAAGAGTGCGTGGGAAGAAGGACTAATAAAAGTAGACGAAGACCCAGAAATATACAGAGACAGGAGAATGATAGAGAACAGAGGACTGGCACAACAAACCAATGCACGGACAATACATGAGACAGACTAAAGAACTAGCCAGCGATGACACATGGCAATAGCTACAGAGGGGAGAGCTAAAGAAGGAAACTGAAGGAATGATAACAGCGGCACAAGATCAGGCCCTAAGAACCAGATATGTTCAAAGAACGATAGACGGAAATAACATCTCTCCCATATGTAGGAAGTGCAATGCGAAAAATGAAACCATAAACCACATAGCAAGCGAATGCCCGGCACTTGCACAGAACCAGTACAAAAAGAGGCATGATTCAGTGGCAAAAAGCCCTCCACTGGAAAAAAAAACCTGTGCAAGAAACATCAGCTACCTTGCAGTAATAAGTGGTACGAGCACCAACCTGAGGGAGTGATAGAAAACGATCAGGCAAAGATCCTCTGGGACTATGGTATCATAACAGAAAGGGAGATACGTGCAAACAGACCAGACGTGACGTTGATTGACAAAGTCAAGAAGAAAGTATCACTCATTGATGTCGCAATACCATGGGACACCAGAGTTGAAGAGAAAGAGAGGGAAAAATTGGATAAGTATCAAGATCTGAAAATAGAAATAAGAAGGATATGGGATATGCCAGTGGAAATCGTACCCATAATCATAGGAACACTAGGCACGATCCCAAGATCCCTGAAAAGGAATCTAGAAAAACTAGAGGCTGAAGTAGCTCCAGGACTCATGCAGAAGAGTGTGATCCTAGAAACGGTACACATAGTAAGAAAAGTGATGGACTCCTAAGGAGGCAGGATGCAACCCGGAACCCCACACTATAAATACCACCCAGTCGAATTGGAGGACTGTGATAGAGCAAAAAGAAAAGAAAAAAAAAATAAAAATAATAATAATAAAAACATAATGAGAAAGGGTTTCGAGGGATAGAGAGGGAGGTAAATAATCAGAAAACATGGTAAGGTCAACGAGTCTAACAAGATTAGTATATAGACTATAGAAAAGTAACGTTATGAAACGATACTTTTGCATTTTTTCATAAACTTCTAAATGTTAATTCCTCTCTCGTGAAGAGAATAGCGAATACAATGAGAAAATTTTATATTTTCCCTAGGGTTCGCGCCTCCCCTGGAAATTGCTGACGTCCCCCAAGGTTGAGAACTACTGGTCTAGTGTATATGCAGTCAAATACAGATTCAAAGTTGCATATTTACTGGATATAGATGCTATATCGAAATTTTTTATAAAGTATAGATGCCCTTTCATGTTTTCTATAGCCAACCGCACCCCCATCTCTCTCTCTCTCTCTCTCTCTCTCTCTCTCTCTCTCTCTCTCTCTCTCTCTCTCTCTCTCATACGCAGATATACGTGCACGCCTGCAAGCTAACGTATACATAATACACAAAGTTCAGCAGTAGCACTCCAGGAATATATGTCATTAAAAAAACAATATTTAAGGCTAATCTTTAAAAAAATTATATTTGTGGGTCATTTCCAAAACTAGGCACAAAATGGATTATGGTCATCCTTGAATAAATTTAACTACATCGGACGTTATGCTAATTTCTGAGTGTGACCACACGAGAGGTAAAGTGCTGTCCAATTATATACACACAAACATTACTCTGTAAAAAGAGCAAATGATTGCCATTCACTTCACTCGTATATCTCGAACCTGGCTCACGTTCTTTGCAGCAAAATCCTTGTAAAGTCCATTAAGATCTCCCCGGCTAAGAATTCGAAAAATTGCTTAATTCCGTGATTCCTGGAGCAGTTCGTGTGCCAATAAGGCCTTGAAACTGGATTATCTCGGATTACCCGTCAGATGATGCCCCTGGGATCTGATTTGGAAGCCGATTTAATTTTTCTTTCTTTATTTCTGTATGCAGGTCTCTCTAATGCACACACACACACAATACATATATCAGTGTACAGACGCCGACACGCCCATGCACACACACACACACACACACACACATATATATAATACATATCTATATATATATATATGTATATATATATATATATATATATATATATATATATATATATATATATATATATATATATATATATATATATATATGTTTGTATGTGTTTGCGAGTAACATATAAATGTATATATACATACACACACTTATATATATATATATATATATATATATATATATATATACTATATATATATATATATATATATATATATATATATATATATATAATATATATATATATATGAGTATACATAAATGTATACCTATATATATTGAAAAATACAGAAGTTTCAGCTTATTAACATTAAAATATACGTTGGCCATTACCTTTCTAAAATAATTTTGCATACATTTTACGCTAGAAAACGGTTTTGAAGACAAAAGATTGATATTTCTAGTATTTATAAGGGAAATGTGTATAGTTACTTTTGTATTATTTAACCAGAACGGATAATAATTTTATGACAATCATTTCCTTAAGTAGATACCTATTACATTATTATTTTTGTAGCAGATTTTTGTTTGATAAAAAAAAAAATATTAAGAGGTACCTACTTAAGGAAACTTTGATTTCTCAAGAAAAATAAAAAAAATAAAATAGGGTTCTTAAATTTCCTGGTATTCAATGCTTCTAAAATTTCAGAAACAATGTTTTTCGATTTCTGTAACCTATCACTGGGCAATTCTGGCTCACTATTCTACGTATTTGATATTATTTCCAAAAATCCATCGACTTGGTATTCTATTAATATCAGGTTTAACTGCTAATAAATGTTATTGGAAACTATGTCTCAGAATCCAGTGTTAAAATCTAAAAAAAAGAGTAATATTATTGTAAGTGTCATCTTCTAATAATGGTATACAATATCTGGATGATATTTTGATATTGATATCTGCATTATCAGTCATCGATTGAATAGATTTTCTGAGAATTTCCCTTCAATAGCTGTACGGCTTCGTTCAAATTACAGGAATTTAATCACTGTGCAATGAAAAATGAAATAGGAAATCTTGTGTAGAAATCATCGAGTATTTCGTACGTTGATCAAAACCTGTTGAATACATTTGAAAGTTTAATATGAATAGCTCATTTTGGTTGATATAGAATATATATATATATATATATATAGATTATATATATATATATATATATTTTTATTTTATGTATCCATATATATAGATATATATTACATGATAGGTATAGTATATAATAGATATATATATTATACATACATACAGATATATATATATATATTTATATCTAATCATAACATACATATATATATATATTATATATATAATTTATATATAAAAATATACATATATATATACATACATATATAGATTATAATACAACATATATATATATCTATATATAATATATATATCTATATATAATAATTATAGATATATATATTATATTTATACACACACACATATATATTTATATTATATATATATATATATATATATATTATTATATTATATATATATATATATATATCGAGCTACAATGCCTTATCTAATTCGCTCTACCTCGGAATTAATATATTTTCATATATGCTTAACAGAAGGGGAATTTTTTCTCGATAATAGATTTACCTGTACTTGGGCGCGAACGCAGGTACATTATAAATCCAGGACCGTCAGTGGAAGCGGTACCACCCAACCGCGAGAGGCTTAAAGGTATATGTCGTCTCTCACCCCAAATACTTTCTCGCGCTGAAGTATTCGTTGGTTTGGAGACAACATCAACCCGCCCCTCGACCTCCGGTAGTTAAGTAGCGCTTTTGACAACCCGTAGCATTTTACATAAGTCATATCACATTACCGTGATTCAATATACATATATCGAGCTACAATGTCCTTTAATATCTAATTAGCTCTACCTCGGAATTAATATATTTTCATATATGCTTAACCGAAGGGGAATTTTTCTCGATAATAGATTTACCTGTACTTTGGGCGCGAACACAGGTTATTATAAATCCAGGACCGTCAGTGGGAAAAGCGTACCCACCCCACCGCGAGAGGCTTAAAGGTATATGTCTCTCTCACCTCAAAATACTTTCTCGCATCTGAGTATTCGTTTGGTTTGGAGACAACATCAACCCGCCTCGACTCGGTAGTTTAAGTAGCGCTTTTGACAACACGTAGCATTTTTACATAAGTCATATCACATTACCGTGATTCATACATATATCGAGCTACAGTGTCCTTTAATATCTAATTCGCTCTACCTCGGATTAATATATTTTCATATATGCTTAACCGAAGGGGAATTTTTTCTCGATAATAGATTTACCTGTACTTGGGCGCGAACGCAGGTACATTATAAATCCAGGACCGTCAGTGGAAGCGGACATTGTAGCTCGATATATGTATATGAATCACGGTAATGTGATATGACTTATGTAAAATGCTACGTGTTGTCAAAAGCGCTACTTAACTACCGGAGTCGAGGCGGGTTGATGTTGTCTCCAAACCAACGAATACTTCAGCGCGAGAAAGTATTTGAGGTGAGAGACGACATATACCTTTAAGCCTCTCGCGGTTGGGTGGTACCGCTTCCACTGACGGTCCTGGATTTATAATGTACCTGTGTTCGCGCCCAAGTACAGGTAAATCTATTATCGAGAAAAAATTCCCCTTCGGTTAAGCATATATGAAAATATATTAATTCCGAGGTAGAGCGAATTAGATATTAAAGGACATTGTAGCTCGATATATGTATATGATCACGGTAATGTGATATGACTTATGTAAAATGCTACTGTTGTCAAAAGCGCTACTTAACTACCGGAGTCGAGGCGGGTTGATGTTGTCTCCAAACCAACGAATACTTCAGCGCGAGAAATATTTGAGGTGAGGGACGACATATACCTTTAAGCCTCTCGCGGTTGGGTGGTACCGCTTCCACTGACGGTCCTGGATTTATAATGTACCTGCGTTCGCGCCCAAGTACAGGTAAATCTATTATCGAGAAAAAATTCCCCTTCGGTTAAGCATATATGAAAATATATTAATTCCGAGGTAGAGCGAATTAGATATTAAAGGACATTGTAGCTCGATATGTATATGAATCACGGTAATGTGATATGACTTATATATATATATATATATATATATATATATATATATATATATATATTATATATATATATATATATATATATATATATATATATATATATATATGCAAACTGGGGGGATTATTCCCCCATCATTCATAAGGTAAGCGTGGACACGAAACGGAAGGCAGACCCATTACTCATAACCTTTCTCTCTCTTTCTCTCGGCAATCTCTCTCTTCTCCACTCTTTTTCTCCATTCTAACAGGTAATGAAAATGAGAGAGTTGCATCATAACATTAACGTTCATTAACAAGAATAAATAAATCAATTAACCAAGTAATCCAGTCTTACAGACTAACTCAAAAACAGTACAATGTCTAGTCACCAAAACAAGTCTACACCCCTCTGGGAATTCTTTGTCCCTCTGCATTCCACAAGTACCAGAATCGTCTGTTTCAAAGATACAGAACACATCCCGGTAAGTACACACAAGTTTAAAGACAAAGTTAATAAAATGGAACATCTTACAAGATATCAAACAAGCCATCCCTTTGGCTAAAGCACTTTAACACTTACCCAGACAACCGGACACTTAAACACTTAATAAAAAACTCCCCCCGGCGAATGCCACGTCATCTTGCCTGTGACTTGAAGCCCTCTGTCAAAATCCCTCCCATAGGCTTGGGTATGAACCTATTTAACAGAAAGAGGCGCACACGCACATACGAACACACACTTCAACAACGCCTCATATTACTGGCTACAACCAGTTTCCCATAGGCACTTTGAGAAGAGTTCATAAACTGTCGTGCATTGACTTATCGAACTAATCATTTTTATCTCACGCCATCCCCAGAAACTCATTGTCAGCTACTCTCAGGTCGTCACTTCTACACTGTTCTCCACATTCCTTAGGTCACAGAGAACGCATGGATAATATATTATTAATCAAAAACCCTAGGCCTTACAGATAGCTCGGCCTTGCACAAATGCTAGCCCCCGCCTAGCAAAATTGCTTATAACACAAAACACTGGCCGGCTTAAAATAAAATATAAGTAAAACTGCACGTCTCTGGCATTATAAAATAAAGTCTTATCACGCTTTAATCTCCCAATAACACAAGACGCATTTTCTCTCATATTTTCTGCATTAGGATTCTTGAATATCCCTCTTCGCTTGTCTGCAAGTAGCTGCACAGACAGCAACAGGCTATAGCAGGCTGTAGGAAGACGGAATGCCTCCCTCATTGTAGAAGACTTCTCACGGCTTCTGTAGATCCCCAAAAGACACGCTGTAGAATTCTCGCGATCACCATCATGGAAATACTTGTAATCACCCTGGACAACATGGCAGCAACCTCTCTTCACGGCTGGTGGACGTCTTGCTGGTGTCGGGGAACGACTTTTGGTGTTAGTATGTCAGTCAAGTCACTGGTCAATCTAAGAAAATTAACCCAGACATACTACTTCTATCAAACAATGATCTCAAAAAGTCAGAAATACTAACTGAACGTCTCCCAATTAGCTCCCTTAATATGACTACTAAATCATAGGTCATTATCACACTCTCAAAGAAAAAAAAACATCAAGTTCTCCAACTCAATTCTCCAAACTCACACATCAGCACACACACCAACTCAGAAATCACAGCAACTCACGGAATTCTGCACTCACATTTCAAACTAACTCGAATGTGCTCATAAGAAAAAAAAACAAGAAAAAAATCGTAACGAGCTCAAGAAAAAGAAAAAGAATCACGTAACACACCCAGACCAAAGAATGTTCTCTCAAGTTCTGATATTTAAACAACACCCACAAAATCAGTAAAAATCTCAACTTTTAACAAGCAGCAAAAACCCCTTTACTGCTCAATAATTAATTACAATTAGACTTAATGTCAAACACCCATTACTTAAGTAACAACCCCAGAAAAATCACATCTCCCGGTAAAATCAAATCTCCCGTCCAAAAAAAGAAATGTTACTTAAGACTCAATCCCCCAAATTACATCTCTCAAGGAAAAGGAAGAAAAACAATAATAAAAAAAAGGATAATCACAAGAAGATTTCCCCAATCACAAAATACATAATACATGTATAATATGCATAACTCCCGCGTTTATCCCCAAGAAATGCTCCATGTAAAGTTATGGAATTTGCCAGAGAGCAAACTCTTACCCATGCGCTTTCGTGAAATGCTATTGTCAACATTTCCAGATATTGCAAAAATTCTGATCTGTCACCATCAGAGGAAAAAAGTCAGCACACGGCTCATCACATCGCTTGTCAGCAGAAAAATCGCCTGCGGACGCATGCTCAAACAACAGCACAAAAATTGTCTAGTCAGACACATAAGTTTGGAAACTCATGATTCTCAAAAAAACGTCTAACAGACACATTTCACAGAATTAACTCCAGGATATGACTAATGTGTTCAAAAATTTGTCTCGAAGACTTATTCTCTCAACATGACTTTATCCAAATTATATTTCTCCAAGAATAACACACTTGTGAACATAAAAAATGCACACACATCTCCATAGGACTCGTAATGCAGTAATGACACTCGCCTCTAAATAGTCACGAAATCAAAAAAGAGAACCACAGAAATCTTCTCTTGTCTCGAAAAAAACTCCCATGACCACAAAAAAAAAAAAGGGTTACCCGCCAAAGATTGATTCCAACTCCATTATGAGACACCATATTAATAATAACACCACTCCGGTTATAAAAATATTTCCTCCATTTGGTTAATAACCAACCCCATATATTATTCTCTTATTTCTCCAATAGCCACATGTCAGTAAAAAAAAACACCACTCCAAGAATAGAGAATAATCACCTCTATTTCGGCAAATACAAAATATTTACCTCTATTTCCCCAATAACTCCATGTGGAACAAAACAAGGCTCCAAAAAAATATATCTCCAAAGAATTGTGCACTCAAGGCAACTAACTCACTCACTCACAAATATTGCCCCATAATCTCCAAATATGTGTCTCCATTTGCAACATAGATGGCTGCAAAATAATTGAACTAAACATAGCTCTCATCACATTGGCAAATATCAACAATGGCCAAAATATATCTCCCATATATTATATCTCAAATTATAACTCCAAAATAATATATACCTCCAATTATCTCTCCAAATATATCTCAATTATATCTCAATTCTAACTCCAATTCTCCAGAGAATAACTCAATGTTATAGTAAAAACTATAAAAACTCTCTCCATTTAGCATAACTGCTAAAAAAAAAAAGCAAAACTCGGCAAATAAAACTGTCTAGAAAATTCTAGAAAAAATCACCAATATGCCACAAGTCATTATAACAGAATTCCCAACTCACAGTGTCTTAGCCAAGACTTCTCCATATGCACTACGACATAGGTCACTAGAAAACTTAACCAAGTTTCCTATCTCTCACAAAGTTGTCACAAATACGACAAATGTATTGTGCAAGAAAACTCACAATTTCTGGAACACAAATATCCAGAGAAAAAATGTAGTGCCTTTATGTATGTATTCAAAACGTGCAAAAAATTCTCCCATATATTTCTCTATAGCATCAAATAGCTAAAACACGAACACGTTCCCGAACAATGACTCTAAGTCACGAACTGAGACATTAAAAAAAATATCCACACCAACTGGAGAGAAAAAATAAATTCAAATTCACCCTTGGTAAAAAAAAACTTGTGTCAGCAATGGCTAATTTCCAAAAAAGGAGAAAAGAAAAATCAACGGCACCATTAACTATCTCCCGTAACTCACCAGATGTCAAGCAATTATCTGCTGAACACACAAAAAAAAGAAAAAAAAAACTAAAACAATGTGTTGTTAGTTCCTCCCAATATTCAAAAAAGATTTTCACCCTCCCTTGATAGCATTACGGCACCCACGTATTAGTATAAAAAAAATCAGTATCAGAAATATCATTATCACAAAATCACCAAAAAAAAAAAAAAAAAAAAAAAAAAATTGCTATCATCAAAATCATCAGTATCAGTACAAAAAATATCACCAATGTTAATGCTTGTCCATTCTCCAAGGAATTCAGCAAAAATTCAAGCAAAAGTTCAGACAAGTTTCAACACAATCACCAAGATCAGTCAGATTCATCAAGATTCAGCAAAACTCATCCCCGTGAATCACTGAAATATTCTCCAAAGTTACAAAACTCAACAAATAATTAACATAAGACTTCTCCCATTAATTCATTGTAATAATTCTCCTTGAATAATTATCTGTAATAATTATCAACTAATCTCCCATGAAATATCTCAAAACTCTCGTAAAACAAGTCTCCCGTAATGATAATTATACTTAAGCAAACCTCCCGTGACACATCTCAAGTATAATGAGATCAATAATAATAATAATACTCTCCATAGCAATAATTCTCTTGCAAAAATCTCAAGTAAGGGTGAAATTCAATAGCATACAACAGTATTGCTGAATCCTATGACATACAATTTCTCCAGCATACACCATGACATAACAACACCTTGCCACACAACACAGACAACACCAATCATCGGCATTTCAAAGTAATTTCTCCAACACAATAAAAAAAATAATCTGTGTATCCCCCTTATATTTGTGTCTTCAAAGGCACAAAGAAACATATAACACATCCCGTGCATGTTAACTACTTTTCCCCTCATTGACGGAAAAGGAAAATCTCTTTATTTCCTTTTCTCTTCCTCCAAGGGAGAAAAAAAATCTTTTCTAAAAAAAAGACTCTACGGGCGTTTCACTTCATCAACTAATCAATCAGCTGATATCTTAGCATCCAATGTCAAGGGCAAATCCATCCCCAACACAAAGAAAAAAAAAAAGAAAAAGGGGGAGTTCACCCACACTGAGAAAAAAAAAATTCTCCCCCACTGAGAACAACCCCTCAGTCAAGCGACAGAACAGCCCGAGGCATACACAATAGTACCCCCATCTCCCCTTGAACAGTGTCTGAGGACCCCTTCCCAAGGTATACACTAGTACCCATCTCTGCACTATCTCTCGAGGGAGGCCAGTGGTACCTTCCATGCGAGTATCCCCCCGAGGGATGCCAATACCCTCGCAATGCAACGCGCTTCTCTGCAGAAATGTGCTGAGCCCGTAAAATTGTGGCCACTGTGTCTTTAAGCCAAGTATGCTTATCTAAGCACAGTTCACATGCATAGAAAAATACACTCCTATGTTTTAAACAAAGACGAATGCATACGTCTATTACAAACACGTGCAAATAAAGAAAACACGTCACTATGGGGCAAAGACAAGAAAAATTGTGACCGCTTGAACCAATCCCATAACCCTGAAATATATTTAAACAAAAACCCTCTCCTTCAAAACAATAGTTAACACTCACCACTACATAATGGGAAAAAAAGAACTCGAAATTCTCGTAAAACGCGGCAGTGATACTAACAACGACCGCCGCACGGGTATCTCGGAACACACTCGTCATTGCACAAGCAAAAGTCATACTGGGTGCGCTCACTGCTTCTAGGCTGACTCCCTGGGAAAAATGCTGAGTCCAATAAAATCCTTCCCTCCCTTTAGCACAGTTAACAGACAGATATTTTCTCATTTTTTCTCACTAAGTAACTGAAAACTAACAGTTTAAAACGATTTTCCCAATCCCACAAAGCTTTGTCGTTCGAAAACTATCGCTGAGCCATAACCCCTTTTATTTTCTAACTGGCCACCCCATCTCTACATTGGCGTTCCTAGGCATAGAAAAGAAAGAAGACTTTTATATCCCCTCTTACCGTCTGCCACCACTGTAAACTGGGGGGATTATTCCCCATCATTCCATAACGGTAAGCGTGGACACGAAACGGAAGGCAGACCCCATTACTCATAAAACCTTTTCTCTCTCTCTCTCTCTCTCTCTCTCTCTCTCTCTCTCTCTCTCTCTCTCTCTCTCTCCATTCTAACAGGTAATGAAAATGAGAGAGTTGCATCATACATTAACGTTCATTAACAAGAATAAATAATCAATTAACCAAGTAATCCAGTCTTACAGACTAACTCAAAAACAGTACAATGTCTAGTCACCAAAACAAGTCTACACCCCTCTGGGAATTCTTTGTCCCTCTGCATTCCACAAGTACCAGAATCGTCTGTTTCAAAGATACAGAACACATCCCGGTAAGTACACACAAGTGTTAAAGACAAAGTTAATAAAATGGAACATCTTACAAGATATCAAACAAGCCATCCCTTGGCTAAAGCACTTTAACATTACCCAGACAAACGACACTTAAACACTTAATAAAAAACTCCCCCCGGCGAATGCCACGGCATCTTGCCTGTGACTTGAAGCCCTCTGTCAAAATCCCTCCCATAGGCTTGGGTATGAACCTATTTAACAGAAAGAGGCGCACACGCACATACGAACACACACTTCGACAACGCCTCATATTACTGGCTACAACCAGTTTCCCAAAGGCACTTTGAGAAGAGTTCATAAACTGTCGTACATTGACTTGTCGAACTAATCATTTTTATCTCACGCCATCCCCAGAAACTCATTGTCAGCTACTCTCAGGTCGTCACTTCTACACTGTTCTCCACATTCCTTAGGTCACAGAGAACGCATGGATAATATATTATTAATCACCTAGGCCTTACATATATATATATATATATTTTATATATGTATATATATATATATATATATATATATATATAATATATATATATATATATATATATATATATATTATATATATATATATATATATATATATATATATATATATATAATATATATATATATGCAGAAGCCAGGTACTATGTCGCACCTCAAAGTAAATGGGATACAATCCACAATGAAGTAAATTCCTCTTGTTGTATATATAATTCTTGTATAGGATTAAAGCTTTCGACCATCAACTGTGGTCTTGTTCACTAAAGTGTGATATGTCACCTCAAACATTTTTCAAATGTTTGTGCTCTTACTTGTCAGTTCTTGAGGTGACATATCACAACTTTAGTGAACAAGACCACAGTTGATGGTCGAAAGCTTTAATCCTATACAAGAATTATATATTTTAAACTACAAGAGGAATCTACTTCATTGTGGATTGTATCCCACATAATATATATATATATATATATATATATATATATATATATATATATATACATACATATATTTATATACATACTATATATATATATATATATATATATATATATATATATATATATATATACTTATATATATATATATATATATATATATATATATATATATATATATATATGTATATATATATATATATATATATATATATATATATATGTATATATATGTATTATATTATATGTATATATATATATATATATATATATATATATATATATATATATATATACTAAAGATTTTATAACATACAAAGAAACAACTACTGAATATGGGACTAAATTATCTTGGACTAGTTTTGCCAAGTATCCCTGAATTAAGCAAAGTAACATCAAAAACAATACCGAAGCCATGAAACAAGGTCTTCGCACCTCCCACTTAACTTGAAGAGAAAACGAGAGATATAAAACGAAGGATAAAACGAAGGATAATGGACTAATCAAAACACATTTCGCAAGAAATAAAAACCCAGCAAACTCCATTAAAGTTTGGGAACAGGTTTTGCATTTTCTTCGACAGAGTCAAAGATGACCCATGAGATCGGAGACTCAAAGGAACTCGGTGCAAGAAGGGTCTCAGTGAATACGAGTGATGATCAAAAACCACAAATTGGTTTGCCAAGTACCTCATTCGTTAATAGTCGAGATTCCCTTCTCTCAAAAATCATTTGGCACACGGAATACATGCTTATGGAATTAGTATTTAAATATGACAGATGAGCATACATAACAGATACGTACGTAAATTGAAATAACTTGAGCTTGTGATAATAATTATGGTATAACTTTATTGAGTGAACCATATAAAGAGTTCCGTGAGAATTAGTTTGGGAAATTTAAAACAGATGACAGATAGGCTAATAAAAGGGTGGGGGATTGTATAGGTTAAAATAAGGATGAAGAAGTGTGTTTGTTATCAAACAGTTGTATAAGAAACTCGGGAGTAAAAGTAAGAAGCTTTTAATGGCTACGGGCTTCCCTATGAGCAAGAGCCCGTCCTGGCATAAAGCCAGCTTAATAAAAAACTACAAAGTTTTAATGGCTTCATGAGATGTTGCATTACGAAATGGTCACAATTAAACGTTTCTAACAAAGCTATTCCGTTATCATTACTTTTTTATCAACTATACTATCTTCGGTTAAGATAGAAATTAAGACACCGGTGATTGCTTAATACGTCAAGGTTCTCGCGATAAAAATACTTAAAAACGATGCCGACAGCCTCTGCCCTATATAACTCGAATGAAGTTGAGCTCACTAAAGACAAATGCTCTCCGGTTTACACAAGGTAAATGTATATTCTCCATCGCGGATGAGATTAATGGGTCATAAGTAGCACCAAGGGACCAATTCACGTTAGTAGCCATTCCCGGAGTTTTACTTTAAAATTTTATTTGGAATTACAATTACTTGGAGCTTAAAGGTTGGTTTTAGGAGTATATTTCACCGAAGGAGTCCCCCACCCCCACCCATCCCCCTCTGTGTGTGTGTGTGTGTGTGTGTGTGTGTGTGTGTGTGTGTAATTGTTAATGGAAATTTTGTTCTCTGAGTGTCGTTAATGAACATAAGTCATGCATTATTTTGAAACCCTTCCCTTCAGTATGAGGAGCAATCAAGGAGTTGGACAAGATTCGTATTAAAATGGTTAAAAAATCTTTATTGCATTCCTAGTTGCAACAAGGCAATTTCCTCCTTAAGAGGATTCTTTGAATATGAAGC
>NC_061094.1:50132925-50155425 GCF_015104395.2 Macrobrachium nipponense
GGATATGTTACATTGTTCATGGTTATTTAATCTTGCTTATTTAATGTGAAAGTTTCTTTCTTAAATGTATTTCGTCTCGCTCTTATAATTTTGGTTAGACTACAGATATCCACAGCCATTCCAACAGCACAGTAATATTTCAGGTGCACCTCCATAATTCCACACCGGTGGGTGGTTGGCCCTTGCCGACCTCAACCATGAACAAAGTTAGATAGTCGATTGAGTTGTCTCGGTAAAATTAAGCCTATAAGAGCATTTTATTTGTGCCCACCCTGTCACAGTCATTGTGCGTCTTATGGTAGATATGTCTATATAAATTGTCATTTCAGTGATGGCTCAGGAATGATTTACAGTTTTTAATAACTAACAACCAAATTGAGAATATTATGGAAATATGTAATCACGTTCTATTTGATATGCTTTTGAAACCAAAAGTATACTGCCATGTTTACTAAATTATGATCATCCATCCAGTACAAAATTCGAAGAATCTAGAATTGATTGCGATGTTTATATAAATTATAAGTTAAACATTTAAGATAATATGGTCTCTTAGCTAGGACAGGGGGTCCACGGAACACGCCATTATCAGGGCGGCTCGAGAGCAACCCTTAACCAACGCCGAGGCCATCGTGAATACCTTGGATTAGAAGTGTCTTCGATGACAGTACGACGCAGACTTCACACTGCTAGGATTCATCACAGAATACCAGCGACGAAGGAGCTCTTGATGGAGCGACATAAGGCGGGAAGGCTTGATTTTGCAGAACGTCATGCTGATAAGGATTTGGACTTTTGAGGCCAGGTCATCTTTACTGACGAGAAGTGCTTCTCGTCCACATCGCATGGGAAGCTGCAGTGTTGGCGAACAAATAGAAACTCGGTATGATAAGCAAATCTTTACTTGCATCAAATATCAATTGCCTACTTCCTTATATTAATTATAATCTTCAGATTTTGTTCCACGGAAGTGGACTGTCACAATATATATAAAGGGAGTAAACATAAATAAGAGTGCTATTTCTGAGATAAATATTAGGTAAGGGACAGTGGCAGCATTTGCTCTCTTTCCTCAAATATAAATTAAATAGATAATAGACAACAGAAGTCTTCAGTGTTGTTCACCACTGAGAATTTAAATTCTCCAAAGGCATATATATGATTTATATTATACACCCCATTTTTTTTCTCTCATTCAGATATGAATCCCGTAACATCGTTGAGGTGGTTCGAGCCGGCCATGTCACCTGCAACGTATGGGGCTGGGTGTGTCTGATGGTATGGGTGATGTGTTCTGTATCGAGGGACGATTTACAGCAGCTAAGTATGTTGAGCTGCTGCAAACCTCCTTCTTGCCTTCGTTACGAGAAAGGAATTTTCCCTTCCCATCAGGGCCCATCCTGTTTATGCACGACCGGAGTCCCATTCACACTGCTCGCGTTGTTCAAGAGTGGTTTGCCAGACAGGATAACCTGCTTCTTCTTGAATGGCCGAGCAAAGGAGCAGATATGAACGTGATTTGAACATGTGTGGGCCCAGATGGTGAACCAGGAAAATGTAACATGAGAGAACAACACAGCAAACCATGGGCTCACATCAACTCTCAGTGGGAAATTTGTAGACAGAGACCGCAGCAAATTTTCAACCTTGTTCATTCGATGTCCGACAGATTGAGGGAAGTGACTGGAGAGAGGGAGGGGGTGGATGGTCAAGTATTAGATTGTATAATATAAATGTTATATTTTTTGTAACAGGACATAAAATGGTCTCATTTTGTTCTCACTAGTTATTTCATTATATGTTTAATAAACATAATTCACAACAAGTTTTTATTATAACCATGATTCTTCTTGATATAATATTCGAAAGTATCTGTAAAAAAAATGGCATAATGCCTCCATACAATATTGAGAGTATTGCAGTAAACTTTCCTACTTACTCTGGCCTCACATGTTTTTTTATGTGTCTTCCTAATCACCGTTTCTTGTTAACAGCATTGAATTATAGAACTGAATGACTCGCCGAGCACTGTTTTCATACAGTGAGGTCGGTAACACAAATTGCCTTACCTGTATACTTTGTTCTCTGTGGTGCGGCCGATACAGATATGATAGTGATACTTCGCCAGTTATTTTCGCTTATTAGCTTCTTGGAGTCTATAAAAATAGTTCCATTATGAAATGTTATGCTTATATCCTACTGATATTTTCAATGTAGTATCTTTGGTTAAAATCTAATGTTATATGAACAAGAGTAAAAATGTGGCATATTTTTTTTTGCCGCGTCGTTGTCGTTACTGAGTATAAGGGTCATATGCTCTGTAGGATATTTTAAAAGGAAACTGTCAGTTCAGTAGATGATGCTCTCTTTATGTCAGGCCACTATAAGGAAAGCCCCAAATGACTTCACCTATCGCCTCAGGTCAACGAAATATATAGTCTATAATATATCAGTGCATACATAATTTTAGAAAAAACAACAGTTAACCCTTAAAAGGTCAACCTCGTCATATGACGTGTTGCAGAAGTCGTCCCACATATGTTGTTTACGTCATGTGACGTTCTTAAGATTTTAAATTTGCGCGCCTTCATAGCTTATTGTATCGATATTGTTTCTGTACTACTTAGTGCCTTATTAGAGGCCTTGCTGGCCGTTTGCACTGCTTGTCCTCCATTTGTATGAACTGTGCGGGGAGGGGGGCGGGGTTAAGGGTGGGCCGTAGGAGGTTGTCAGAAATGTCAAACCAGCTAATCCTGTGTGGCAAAGGATTGGTGGTGATAATTTTTTGCCACCACCTTCGATTTTGATGAAAGTATATCAGGAATAAAGTTTTTATTCTGTTTTTAATGGAACTGACTGTAGAGAGATCCA
Source organism: Macrobrachium nipponense (assembly GCF_015104395.2). Taxonomy (NCBI): domain Eukaryota; kingdom Metazoa; phylum Arthropoda; class Malacostraca; order Decapoda; family Palaemonidae; genus Macrobrachium; species Macrobrachium nipponense. The sequence continues at coordinate 50,135,797 of NC_061094.1, forward strand.
AATCGTGATTTCGGCAATACCAATATAACTTTAAAATGTTGATACATTTTAAGTATGAATATGACCGATATATAGCAATGTGGTAAGATAACGTCTTGGCCGAAAGTTAAGTGAAACCTTAATAAACAAACTTATATTACAAGTGAGACAACAATCTTCATTACAACGATATAAACTGCTCAGATTTTTTTTTTTTTTTTTTTTTTTTTTTTTTTTTTTTTTTTTTTTGTTTTTTTTTTTTTTTTTTTTACTCCGTGTGTGTGGTGCTTTCTCCCACTATACCTAATAAGTCCGCCCACCAAACGAACTCTAGAACTTATTGGTGGAACTCTTGCTAGCAGAGAAGGAGTTCTCCCCCCATCTCCCTCAGTAAACATTGATACCATGTAATTTTTCGAAGTCTCTCAAGACGGTGTACCAGGCAAACCTGTGTCCAACTGTACATCGATGAAACTTTCCATTCTTATGAGAGTAAGTTTTTCAAATATCTTACACACTGTAGGTAGGACAGATATAGGTCGATAATTGTCCAAATTTATGCTGGATCCAGACTTGAGAACCGGAGTAACCCTAGCCTTTTTTAAAGCATTTGGGTATTGTGGCACAGCGATTGATAGGTTATATAACTCAGCAAAATGTTGTGAAAATAAAAGTCCATTTTCCTTTAAAATTAGAGGTGATATATCCATAACCTTATTACCTTTATTTTTTAACCTCTTTATTACACCCAAAACTTCAAAAGAATCGGTAGGATAAAGAAAACAGGTGGACATTATCGGTGCCGATAAAAATGTATAGGCAGAGGTTGTGACAAACTACCAACCAGGGAAGCAGCAGTAGTAACAAAATACTCATTTGTATAATTGGCTAATTCACGTCCAGTTGATACCCGGTCAGACACCTCAGTCTTCCTCTTATCCAAAACAGAATTCAGACAAGACCAGAATTTTTGCCTGCCTCATAAAACTTCTTCATATAGTACAGACGCTTTGATCTACGTAAAACGTTGGTTAATCTGTTTCTGTACCACATATACTGCAACTTAACGATTTTTCCTGCTAGGTATAGCTTGTACAGTTTTGCTATCGTTGCGATACACTGCTTGAGCTTAGGGGTCATTCAAGGAGCAGATTCTTTTATCTTTACTGTGTATTATATCAGAGGAAATGCTCTTTTATAAAGCTCAAATATTTTTGAGAAATGAAGATCAAATGTTCCATTTATATTAGCATTAGTAAAAGTGAAAACAAAATGAGACAGCAACATCGCAAAGGTGACCTTCCCTCTCTCGCTTTAAGGTCTCTTATCATGAACTACGCTCATGGGCATATGGTTGGGAAATGAGTCAACAGATATCCCAACAGGGAAATGGTCAGTTATATCAATGGGAATAACAAAAGAATGTCTCACGCCGTCGCCCTGTGAGATCAAAATCTGATCCAACAGGCTAAACCTAGTGATTTGGTTTTGCGGATTAATTTTAGTTGGAATACTTACAAGAGGGCAGAGACCCAGTTTAAACAAGCTGCTCACAGAATAGTTAACAATACCGTACTTGTTCATATTAAAAAGGTTCATATTAAAATCACCACAAACAATAGCTGGTATATGAAGGCTGAGAACATTCCTTAAGAAGAACGCAAAAGAAAGAACAAAGTCATTATCTTTGACATGAGAAGATGTGGGTGGATGATAAGTGACAGAACATATCAGTTTTTTACAATTAGTAATAAACTCAATTCAGCACTCTAAACAAGTGGTTTAAGAAGGAATACTCATTAATAATTCTGGTTTGGATACCATTCCTGACAAAAATCTTAATACCTCCACCAAGGTGATCACGGTACGAGTCATAACTGTAAAACCAGGAATTGTATAAACACACATTTAATCTTTAGTAAGCCAGGTTTCAAAAAAAAAACTAAGACAATGGCAAGGAGAAAAAATATGAGTAAATGGACAGAAATATGATAAAAACACACTAAAATTCTTCTTACAACTATGAATATTGAGCATAAGCAAATTAAAATATGGTTCTGACACAGAAATTGGCACAGTACGCAAATCATAATATTTACAATCTACAAATAAATAATTGTCAATGTCAGGTTAAAATGTAGGGTATTCACCATTAGCTAAATCAGCTAAAAAAGAATAAAAAAGAATAATTACAAATAGGTAAATAAAACGGAATAAAACAAATTATGATAGACAATTAAATAAAAATAATGATAAATAAATAAATATAAAAATTAATTATTATAAATAAGTGAATAAAAAGAAATTAATAAAAAAATAATTAAAAATAACAAAGTGAATAAAAAATAAGAGAAAATAAAAAAATTAAAAATTGAAAGAAGAAAATAAATAGATAAAAATAAATAATAAAAATAAAATAAAAAATAAAAAATAAATAAACAAATAAATAAATAATATAAATAAATAAATAAATAAATAAAAACAAAAATAAAAATTAAGAATGTATATAAATCAATGAATGAATAAAAATAAATATTGAAATAAAATTATATATGAACAAATAAATAAATAAAAGAAATAAAATTTTAAATAATTAATAAAAATAAAAATAAAATAGAAAAACAAATATATAAAAAATAAATAATAAATGAATAAATAATCTCAAAATATAAATAAAAAAAATGAATAGAAATAAAAAAAATATGAATAAATGATTGTAAATAAATATAAATAAATGAAAAAAATATGCAAAGAAAAATAGATAAATAAATAAATGAAAATAAACAAAGAGACAAAAATAAAAATATATTATGGACATAAATAAATAAAATAAAGAATAAGAAAATAAAAATAGATACAAAATTAATAAAAAAAATTATTCAAATAAATAAAAATAAGTAAATAAAGGAAAATGAGTAAATAAACAAAAATAAACAATAAAAATGATAAAATAAAATAAAAAAATAAATAAAAATCAGAATGAAAATAACTTTAAAAAATTCATAAAATAAATTAAAAAATAAGAAAAAATATATAAAAAATAAAAATATTAAAAAAATTAAAAAACAAATGAAAATAAGTAGTAAATAAATCAAAATAAATTAATAAATACATATAAATATATAAATAAATAAAAAATTAGTATAATAAAATAAAAAAAATAAATAAACAAGTTTAAATAACAAATATATAAATAAAATAAAATAAATAAAAATTGTAAATGAATAAAAGTATATAAATAAATAAATAAATAAAAAATAATAAAAATAAATTAGATCGAAATAAATAAATAAATAAAGTAAATATTAATTAATAAATAAAGATAATTAAATGCATGAGTAAATTAATTAAATGAATAAAATAAAAATAAATGCATAAAAAATTAATAAAAATATAAAACAAACATAAATGAATATATGAATAAAAACTAAATAAAATAAATATATATACCAAAAATGAATGAAAATTAATAAAAATATATAAATGAATACAAATAAAAAAAAAAGGTAAATAAGTAAAAATAAATAATAAATAAATAAATGAAAATATATACTAAAAAAAATATATGAAAAAATTAAAAATGAATACAATAAATAATTAAATAAATAAATAGTAAATAAAATGAAAATAAGAAATATATAAGAGTAAATGAATGAATAAAAAAAAAAAAATAAATAAAAAAATAAGAATAAGAAATAATTAAAAAAAATTTAAAAAAATATAAAAAATTTAGATAAAATTAAATAAATAAATAACAAATAAATAAAAAAATTAATTGGAATAAATAAATAAATAAAAACATAAATAAATAAATGAAAATAACAAATAAATAGATTAAATAAGAATAAATAAATAAATAAAATATATAAATAAAAAATAAATAAAAAAATAAAAAAAATCAAAATAAAATTAAAAAATAATATAAAATAAAAATGAATAAAAAGTAATTAAAGAAAATAGATCAAAATAATTACTAACAAAGTGAATAAAAAATAAAAGAAAATAAAAAAAAATCAATCAATCAATCAAAAAGAAAATAAAAATAAATAATAAATTAAATTAAAAATTAAAAAAAAAATTGATAAATAAATAAATAAGTAAACTGAATAAACTAGATAAATAAAAATAAAAGATTTAGAATGTATATAAATCAATGAATAAATAAAAATAAATATAAATAAAATTATACATAAACAAATAAATAAATAAAAGAAATAAAATTTTAAATGCGTTAAATAACTAATAAATAAAAATAAAAAATAAAAAGAATTAAATAATAAATAATAAATAAAGAATAAATAAATAATATAATAAAAATATAAATAAATGAATAAATAAAAATATATAGAAATAAATAACAAATAAATACATTATTGGAAATAAATAAAAAAAATAAATAAAAATTTTGAAAAAACAAAGAAAAAAATAAATAAAATATTCAAAATAAACAAATATACAAAAATAAAAAAAATATGATATTTGAAATAGATAAATAAAAAAGAAATAAATAAATAATAATAGATAAAAATTATAGAAATATAAATAAATAAAATACGTAAATAAATTTAAAATAAGTAAATAAAACATAAATAAAACATAAAAAATAAAGAAAAAAATAAAATAAAGAATTAAAAAAAATTTGGATAGAAATAAAGAAAAAATTTTTATAAAATAAAATTTTAAAAAAATAAGAACAAATATATAAATAAAACAAATATATAAAAATATAAATAAAGAAATAAATAAAAATGTAAAAAAATTAAAATAAATGAAATAAATACATAAGAATATATAAATAAATTTAAAAACTGGTAATAATAACTAAATATTAATAAACAAGTTAAAATAAAATAAATAAATAAAAATAAAAAGCTAAATAAAAGATAAGCAAAAATAAATAAATAAAATAAAAAATATATAATTTAATAATAACTAAAAATAGATAAAAATAAGTAAAACAATAAACGATAACAAATAAATAAATATAAATAAATAATGAAAAAAAATGAAAAATAAAAAATATATTTTGATAAAAAATAATAAATAAATAAATGAATAAAAATAGATAAGTAGAAATAAATATATAAATAAATAAAGTAAATTTAAATAATAAATAAATATAAATACACTTAAAAAATAAAAATAAATAAATAAAGTAAAATAAAAATAAATAGATCAACAAAATTTAAAAATATGAAAAAATTGATTTATTATATAAATACAGGGATAAAAATAAAAATAAAATGAAAATAATAAAAAATATATAAATAAATGGAAGATAAGTAAAAAATAAATAATAATAAATAAATAAATAAATAAACATAAAAATAAAAAAATAATAAAATATAATAATGAATAAACAAAAATAAAATAAATAAATAAGTAAATAAAAATAAATAAATTAACATATTAATAATAAAAAATAAATAACTGAATAAATAAATAAAGACAGATAAATAAACAAAATATCAAAAAATAATAAAAAAAAAACATTAAATATAAATATAAAATAAACAAAATAGAAAAAATAAATAAATAAGAATGAATTAATCAATGAAAATAAATGAATAAATAAAAAAAATAAATAAATGAAAATAAATAAATAATTATAAATTAATAAACGAATGAAAAAATTAATAATAATATCAACTGAATAAAAACAAAGATATAATTATTAAAAAATTAATAAAAATAAAAGGGTATAAATAAATAAAGTAAATATTAATAATTAGATAAAGAAAAAAATAAATAAAGGCAAATAAATAAATCAGATAAAAAATAACACAAATATTTATATTAATAAAAAAATGAAATAAAATAAGAAAATATAGATGAAAATAAGTATCAATAAATAAATAAAAATTAATACAAAATAAATAAAAATAAAATTAATACTAAAATATAAATATATAAAAATAAATAAAAATAAATAAAAATAACCTTTTTAAAATAATAAATAAATCTAAAGATGAAAATAAAAAATAAAAAGTGAAAAAATAAATGAATGAATAACAATATATAAATAAATTACAATAAATAAGAACAAATAAATAAAAAAAAAAAATAAAAAATAGATGAAAATAAAATTATCATATATATAAAAATGAATAAATAAAAATTAAAAATTAAAAAGAAATAAAAATTTAAAATTAATAAAAAATAAATACAATAAAAAAAGAACAAAAAATAAATAAATAAATAAATAAGTAAATAAAATGAATAAAAAATAAATGAAAATAAATGAAAGAATAAATAGAAATATATAAATAGTTAAAGAATGATTTAAAAAAAGCTACGAATTAGTAAACAATTTAAAATAAATAAATTAATTAATTAAAATAAATAGATGAATAAAAAATATAAAATAAAGAAAATTTGATTAAAAATAAACAGATAAAAAATAAATAAATAAACAAACAAACAAATATAAATAAATAATAATAAACAAGTAAATATGTTGATTGATAAAAAATTTAAATAGTTAAAAAAATATATAAATAAATAAAAATGAATAAATATAACTAAAAATAAAAACAAATAAGTAAACAAAAATAAATTTAATAATAAAAATGAAAAGATATTACATAGATATCAATAAATGGATTAGAATAAATATAATATAGTATATAAAATAAATAAATAAATAAATAAATAAGTATGCAAAAAATAAATAAATCAAAAATATATAAATAAAAAATAAAAAAAAATATATGAATAACTAATTAAATAGATAAAACATAAATAAAAAATAAAAAAAAATTAATTAAATATATATATAAAATCTATATATATATGATATATATATATAGATATATATATAAGTATATACACACACACACACACACACACATATATATATATATATATATATATAATATAATATATATATATATATATATATATGTATATAACACACACACACACACATATATATATATATATATATATATCTATATATATATATAATATATAATAATAAAGAAAGAAAATACTTAAATATATTTAAAAAACAAAGAAATGAATAAAAATAATTTAATAAAAACAAACAAAACAAAAGAATAAAAATAAATAAATGAAAATGAATAAATAGATAAAAAATAATAATATGAAAATAAAAATAAAAAAATAAAAAAATAATAGATAAAAAATAAATAAAGGAAAATAAAAATAAATAAAATAAATAAATAAATAAATAAATAAATAAATAAATAAATAAATAAATAAATAAATAAATAAATAAATAAATAAATTATCAAAAACAAATAAATAAATAAAAATACATAAAAAATATAAATGGATAAAAATAAATAAATAAAGAGAAATAAATAAATAAATGGATAAATTAAAAAAACAAAATAAATAAATAAGAATTTAAATAAATTAAAATAAATAAATAAATAGATAAATAGATAAAAATAGCTAAAAGAGAGGAAAATAAAATAATAATTAAAAAAAATAATTAACACTTAAAATAAAGTAAATAAAATAAATAGCAAAAAATTAAAAAATTAACATAATAAATAAAAAATAAAATATGAAAAAGTTAAATTGTTAATTAAAGGAACAAAGAAAATAAAAAGTAAAAACTAAATACAAATAAATAGAAATAAATTAATTAAATAAAGACTCATAAACTAAAAATAAATAAATAAATAAATTATAATAAAAACAAAATTAATTAAAATAAATAAACAAATAAAAACTTAATGAAAAAGAAAATAAATATCTAAATAAAAAAAAAGTTTAACTAAATAATAACTAAGAATAAATAATTAAATAAAGTAAAAAAAATAAATTAAAAAATCGATAATAAAAGAAAAATAATGAATGAAAATTAATATTCTAAATAAAAAAGAAATAATTAAAAAAAAAAATTAAAAAATAGAAATAAAAAATAAATAAACAATGACTATAGTGTTGATTGTTTTGCTTTGTTTGTTTTTTTTTTTTTGTTTTTGAAAATAAAAATAATACAATACATCAATAAAAAAAAATAAAGTAACTAAAAAGTTGACAAATAAACAAATAAAAAAAAAAGTAAATTAAATAAAAAAAACAAATAAACCAAAAGTAAATAAAAAAATTAAAAAAAGAATAAGAAAATAAAACAATAAATTAAAATAAATAAAAATTAAATAAAAAAATAAAAAAATAAATAAAAAAATTAAAAAAATAAATAAACAAACAAAAAAAGTAAAAACAATAAATAAAAAATATAAAAATAAAATACCATAAGTAAGAGAAAAAATATATAAAAAATAAAAATAAATAAAAATAAAAAATAAAAAATAAAAATTAATAAATAAATAAAATTTTAAAACATAAAAAATACAAATAAATGAATAAATAAAAATAAATAAATAACTAGAAATAGTATATATAAGTAAATAAATAAATATAAATAAATAATTATCAAAAGATAAATAAAAAATAAAATATAATAAATGAAAAAATAAAAAATATAAATATATAAGAAAATAAAGTAAAAAATAAATAAAAAAAAATGAATATAAATAAATAAATGAAGAAATAAATAAATAAAAATGAAAGAATAAATATATAGAAATAAATACTTAAAATAAAATAGATAAACATATAAATAAAAACAAAATTAAAAAATAGATAAAATAACTTTTAAAAAATAAATAAATACAATAAATAAAAATTGATAAATAAATAAAATTAGATGAATAAAAATCAATTATATTATTATTTTCATATTATATTTTTATTTTTATATTTAATATTTTTATTTTGAAAATTTTATAATCATAAATTTTACAAATTATTTATTTATAGTTTTACATTTTTTTATTATTATTCTTTTTTTACTTATTTATTAGTAATATTATATAATTATTATTATTTCTATTTTTTATTTTTGTTTTTATATTATATTTACTGTTTGTATTTCTAAATATTATTATCATCATTTGTGTTATTGTATGCTTGTATATATATATATATATATATATATATATATATATAATATATATATATATATATATTATATATATATATATATATATCTATGATATATATCTATATATAATATATATATATATATAAATAATATATATTTTTTTATTAGTCTTCATTCACATTTTATTATTTACGTATTATATTTATTCATTTTTATTGTTCCCATTTCATTCATTTTTTAGTTATTAGTGATATTATATAATTATTTTATTTTTTATTTTTATTTTATATTACTGTTTGTATTTTTAAATGCTATTATTATGGTTTTTGATATTATATATATAGTATATATATATATATATATATATATATATATTATATATATATTTTTATTTTTATTTTTATATTAGTTTTATTCACATATTTATTATTTAGGTATTGTATTTATTAATTTTTATTGTTACTATTTCATCATTTTTACCTTCATTCTGGGCGTAAGCCATCTTTTAAACATGCTAAATTAAAATTAATTGATGCCTCAGGTGCAGTAATTTTATGTAGGTCTGTTTTCATCATTATGGATTTTTCATTTTTACTCAAACTGCAGGACAACGCACCGAGGGTTGGAATGTCTGAAATAGGTAATTGTGAGAGTCAATTTTAATTTTATTCACATATGCCAGAGGCTGTAGTTAAACTGTCGTTGTAAAACCCGTAGAGATTTTAAAAGGTCTATTTTTATTCGAAGTCTGGATACTAACTTCCTTGTCACTACTTAAACAGTTTATAGGGAGCCTATGGGGAGGCCATTTTGCACCTGCCAGGGTCTCAAGATCAGGGTATTATTTTATTTTTTAATTTTTTCATTTTTAACAGATAGAATATGATATAATTAATATAAATAAATAAAAAAAAACAAATAAATAAAAAAGTTTTAATTAATGAAATAATATAAAAAATAAATATACAAAAAAAAAAAAAAAAAAAAAAAAATATATATAAATAGAAAATAGTTAGAAAATTTGAACAATAAATAAAAATAAATATATCTAAATAAAGAAATAAGTAAAAAAAAATTAATAAATAAATAACTAGATATATAAAAGTAAATGAATACAAAAGTAAATAAATATATTTAAATAAATAAAAAAAAAAAAAAGTAAATAGACAAATAAATAAACAAATGAAAATAAATAGGTTAATGGACATGAATAAAAAACTAATAAAAAATAACTAACTAAATAAATAAATAAATTGAAATAAATAAATAATTTTAAAAAATTAATAATTAAATTGATTAAATAATAAAATAAAAATAAATATATAATAAATAAAAAATAAAAAACTAAAAACTATTAAATAAATAAAAATAAATGAATAAAAAAAACTGATAAATAAAAATTAACAAAATATTAAACATAAAAATGATTAGAAATAAATCGATAAAAAATAAAAAATGGATAATAAAAAATAATAAATTAAAATATCTAAAAATAATTAAAAACAAAAAAAAACAAAAAAATAAATAAATAGAAAAAATATATTAATTAATAATTATTAATAAAACAATAAAAAATAATAAATAAAGATAAATAAACAAACTAAATAAATAAAAAAAATTGAAACAAATAAGAATATAAAAATAAAAAAATAACTAAAAAAAAAATTAATTAAAATTAATAAAGAAAAATACAAAAATTAATAAATAAATAAAATAAATAAATAGATAAATAAATAAAATAAATAAATAATATAAATAAATGAAGTAATAAATAAATAATAATAAACGAACAAAAATTATTGTAAATAACTTAATAAAATAAAATTCAATAAATAAGAACGAATAAATAAATAAATAAAAATGAATAAATAAATAAGTAAAAAAAGAATTAAAAAATTTTTAAAATAAATAAAATAAATAAGAAAAAATATAAATGGAAATAAAATAAAATAAATGAAATGGAAATAAAAAAAATAAAAAATAAAAATTTTTTTGTAGATATATTAAATAAATAAATAAATAGATAAATAAATATTTAGAAAATTAAACAAAATAAAATAAGTAACTAAATAAAAATAAAGAAATAAATTCAAATAATAACAATAAAAAGATAATCGAATCCAACTTATTCAATATAAAATATAAATAAATAAAAATACAAAAAAAATTAAAAAATAAAAAACTAAATAAAAATAATAATAATAAATAAATAAATAAATAAAAATAAATAAAGGAAAATAAATAAAAATAAATGAATAAATACTCTTATGAAATTTTCTTTGCCAAGAGACAATAAAACATTATTGTTATTACTATTTCTAAAGAGGTCCTCCATTCAATAAATCTATTGCCAGTCCAGACAAAGATTTACTATACACAAGACTCCAGGTAACTAAACACTCAAAGGGGGAGACAATAAAAAGAAAATGTCTAAATTTTACACTTATTTATTCACAAATAAAACTAAAAAGAAATGTCCTCGAAAACCTGCTTGAGGAACTAGAAAAATAAGCACCCAAGCATACACAATAAATGTCCTCACACACCCCAAACTCCTACCTAAATATTATACCGCAGAGTAAGAGAGAAATGTCACAGTAGAAGAACGAAATCAACACTCACTCACGTGTACACAATAGGTGGAAACTTAATGCTAATAACTGACTTTTCATTAACACTAATAATTAAAAAAAAATAATTAGGATACACCTTAGTTCATCCAATCGATACATAATTAATTGTTCATCAAATATGTCGAAATTACTGAAACTGCTTCAGTCGAAGAAAACCGTCTACAAAGGCTCTCGCGGGAGCCTCCACTTGATGCTTAGAAGCAATACTCAAAACATTTAAGAGTCCACTCACGTAAAGGGGAAAGTATATAAGGGCAAAAGGGGATGCTCACCCTTCTCCGGCCTCAGGAGGCCTCCTGACGATTCCCGGAGGATGCAGCAGTGCACTCGTCGTCGTCGATGCAAGGTCTGGACCTTGCTCACAGGGGAGGCAAAAATAATGAAAGCCCACAGACAAACTCGCACAAGAGGGCACGGGACAAACCCTCACCACCAACAGCAGCCTGGCGCTTTTATAAAAGTGAAAGCGAGCGTCTCAATTTCCTGTCCGTGGCCAGAAAGCAATGTTGCAGAAAACAGTGACGAAGAGTGCGGAATGAATAGGTGATGCTGAACCTCCCTTCGGGGAACCGTGACGATTTAACCTTCGCATGATGAAAATCTCTCCCGCATTGACGAGAAAATAACAGCGTAAAACGATCAGGCGAAAGAGCCAATTACGAAGACGATCCTCCACTCGTTGAAAAATGAAAAGAGGGAAACGAGCGGATAAATACAACTATATAACAACAAAAACAAAACCCTTGAGGGGAGCGAAAAGAATCAACAAGCAGTTTCTCGAGACTTGTAAAAAAAAAATTTTTTTACTTACGTTAAAAGAAACCAAAGAAATCATTTAACATGATATTACAATACATAGAAATATATAAATAAATAAAATAAGTAAAAATAACTAAAAGTAATTAACAAGTTAAAATAAATACAAAATAAATAAATAAATAAATAAATAGAAATAGATAAATACAAATAAATAAAGTAAATCTAAAAAAAAAAAAAAAAAATGAATGAATAAAACTAAATAAAAAATAAGAATAAATAAATTAATTAATTAAAAATAGATAAAAATAAACAAGAAAAATATAAATGGAAAATAAAATAAATAAATTAAATTAATAAATAAAAGACAGAAAAATTATAGATAATTAATTAATAAATAAATAAATAAACAAATAAGTAAATAGATAATCAAACAAAATAAAAATAGATATTTAAATAAAAGTAAAGAAATACATACATAATAATAAAAATATAAAAACTAAAACGAATCAAACATATTAAGTATATAAAAATATAAAGTAAACCTAACAAAACATAAGAAAATTAAAAATTAAAATAAATAATTCAATAATAAATAAAAAATAGAATAAATAAAGGAAAATAAATGAAAATAAATTAATAAAAACATAGAAAATATATAAATAAAAATAAAATAAGTAAAAAAATAACTAAAAAATAAATAAAACAAGTAAAATAAATAAATAAATAAATAATTAAAAAATCGATATATAAATACAAAATGAATAAATAAATAATAGAAATAGATAAATACAAATAAATCAAGTAAATATAATAAAAAAATATAAAAATAAATAAATAAATAAAAAATAAAATAAACAAAAATAAATAAATGAATGAATAAAACTGAATAAAAAATGAAAAATGAAATAGATTTACAAAAATTAAAAAAATCAAAAAAAAGAATAAATAAAATAAAGATAAAAAATAACTTAAAATAAAAACTTAAATTAAATTGTTAATAAAAATTGTTAAAATAAATTAAACAGGTAAAAAAATAAAATAAAAGTAAGTAAAAAATCTGAAGATAAATAATAAAAAAAATTAATTTAAAAAAAATTAAAAAATTGAAATGAAAATAAATAAATTAAATAAATAACTTAGGGAAAAATAAAAAAAAAAAAATTAAAAAAAATAAAAACAAAAAAAATTCAATAAAAGTAAATAAAAATAAAAAGTAAGAACAAATAAATGAGAAAAAATCGATTAAAATAAACAAATAAATGAAAATAAATAAAAAATAATTAACAAAAGAAATAAATAAATAGAAATATATAAATAAATAAGAATGAGTAAAATAACTAAAAATTAATAAACAAATTAAAGTAAATAAATAAAAAATACCAAATAAAAAGATTAATAAGATAAAAAATACACATACAATAAAAGAACAAATATATAGAAAAATGAATAAAAAATAAAAATAAGTGACAATAAATACAATATAAAAAAATAAATAAATAAAAATTCATAATCAAAAATTAATAAATAGTTATAATAAGTAAATAAAAAATAAAAAAATAAATAAATAAATAAGTAAATAAATAAATAAATAAATAAAAAACAAAATAAATAAAATATAAAATAAATATAAAATAGTATAAGTATAAATAACTAAAAAAATGCAAAAAAATGAAAAAATAAATAAGAATGAGTAAATAAATGAAAATAAATACATAAATAAATAAAATAAGAAATATAAAAAATTAAAATAAATTTATAATAATAAATAAATAAATAAAATAATAAAAAAGGAAAATAAAGATAAATAAATAAATAAATAATAAAAAATAAAAAACAAATAAAAAAATTAACAAATAAAATAAAATAATTTTTAAATATTAATGAACGAAAATAAAGTAAATAAATACTAAATAAATAAAAATATATAAGTAGAAATTTATAAATAAAGTACATATTGATAAGTATATAAATAATAAATAAATAAATTTATAAATATAAAATATATAGAAAATAAATAATTAAAAATAAATAAATAAAGAGAAATAAATAAATAAAAATAAATAAATATATAAGAAAAAAATAAATAAATATATAAAAAATAAAAAAAATTAAATAATATATAATTAATAAGTAAGAATGAAAATAAATAAAAATATATAAATAAATAAAAATAAGTAAATAAATAAGAATAACTAAAAACAAATAATACTAAAATAAAAATATATAAAAATGATATATAAATAAGACGAATAAAAATAAATAATTAAGAAATTAAATTTATACTATTTAATATTTTTTATTTTGAAATTTTATTGTTATCATTTTACAAAATACATTTATAGTTTTATATCTTTAATAGTATCATTTTAATTTTTTATTAATAATATTATCATTTTTATTATTATTTTTAATTTTTATTCATATTTACTGTTTTTAATTTAAAATGTTATTATAATCATTTTTGTTATTGTATTTATATTTATTATATATATATTTTTTAGAATTTTTAGTCACATTTCATTATTTTTATATATAAATTTATTAATTTTAATTGTTTTATTTCATTATTTTTACCTTTAATCTGGACGTAAGCCATCTTTTAAACATGGTAAATTAAAAGTAATTGATGCCTCAGCTGCATTAATTTTATGTAGGTCTGTTTTTATCATAATGGTTTTTTCATTGTTACTTAAAACTATAGATCAATGCGCTGAAGGTTGGAATGTCTGAAATAGGTAATTATGAGAGTCAATTTTAATTTTATCCACATATGCCAGAAGCTGTAGTTACACTGTCGTTGTATAACCCGTAGAGTTTTTCAGGGGTTAATTTTTATTCGAAGTCTGGATTCTGACTACTCGTGACTACATAAACAGGCTATAGAGCGCCTATGGAGGCCATTTTCACCTGCAGGGTCATGATCAGGGTATGTATTTATATTTATATTTTTACAGATAAAATATGATAAAATAATTAAAATAAATAAATAAATAAAATTAAATAATTAAACAAATTGATAATTAAATATATAAATAAATAAATGAATAAATAAATATAAATAAATAAATGATATAATTTAAAAAATAAATAAATAGAAATAGTGAAATAATAAATAAATAAAATAAATATAAATAATAAATGAGTAAAAATAAGTAAATAAAAAACATATAAATAGATATATAAAAATAAATAGATACATAAGTAAATAAAATATAATTAAATAAATGAATATATAAATAAAATAAATGAACGGAAATAAATAGGTTAATGAAAAAAAACTAGTAAATAATAAATAAATAAATAAATATAAATAAATAAATAATTAAGTAGGTAAATTAAAGTAAATAAAAAAATAAATTATTAACAAAAATAAAAATATATATAACAAATAATAAAAAATAAATAAAAAATAAATGAATAAGTAAATAAAAATATATATTTATATATAAAACTAAAAATAACTAAAAAATTATAAAATAAGTAAAAATAAATAAAAAATTAGTTAAATATTTAAATAAAAAATTAAAAAATAAAATAAAAATTAAAAAAATTAACAAAAATAATTAGAAATGAATATATACAAAATTAATAAATAAAAATAACTAAATTAAAATAACTAAAAAATTAATAAAAATTAAGTAAAATAGATAAATAACAATAACTAAAAATGATAAAAATAAATAAATAAAATAAATAAATAAATTAAATAAATATAAATAAATCAATATAGATAAAAAATTAAAAAAATTAATATATAAAATAAATAATATTTTACTGTATATATAAAAAAGAACTTAATAAAAAGATACAAAAGAATAACTAACTAAAATAAATGAATAAATAAAAATTTTTAAAAATAAATAAATTATAAATAAAAAAAATATAAGAATAAATGAATAAAAAAAATTAAAAAAAATAAAAAAAATAAATAAAAAAAAAACAAAATAAATAAAGAATGAAAAAAATTATAATAATTGAATAAAAATAAAATATATATAAAAAAAAGTAAAATGACAAAATTAACAAAACTAAATATGAATGAATAAATATAGAAAAGAAAAATAAATAAATAAAATTAATGATAAATAGATAAAGATAAATGAATAGAAATAAAGGAATAAACAAATAGATAAAGAGACAAACTAAATATATAAAAAAAATAAAAAATAATAAAAAATAAAATAGATAAACATAAATAAGAAAAATATTAATAAAACAAATAAATAAATAAAGAAAAATAAAAAAAAAATATAAAAAAGTTATAAATAAATAAACAAAAATGAAAAATAAATAACATTTTTAAATAAAAAAAACTAAGTACAAATGATATATATATATAAATAAATAAAAGATTCAAAACATATTAAATAAATAAAATATAAATAAATGAAAAATAAATAAATGAAAATAAATAAATATTAATAAATAGCTAACAATTAGAAACAAATTAAGGAAAGTAAATGAAAATAAATTAATAAATACCTAGAAATATATAAAAAAAAATAAGTAAAACTAACTAAAATTAATTTAAATAAATAAATGAATACATGAAAATGAATAGATAAATATAAAATAAACAAATAAATAAATAGAAATAGATAAATAGAAATTAATATATTAATAATGAAATGAAATATAAATAAATAAATAAATAAAAATAAATAAATAAATAAAAATAAATAAATAGATAAACAAAAATATATAATAAAAAAAATAAACAAATATAACTAAAGAAATAAAATAAATAAAAGATATTTTGATAAAATAAATAAATAAGTAAATAAAAATAAATATATAAAAGATAAATAAATAATAATAATATATTAATATAAATAACTAAACAAAAATAAAAAAATAATAATAAGAATTAATAAATAAATAAAAATAAATACATAAAATAAATAAATAAAAGAAAAATAAATAGATAATAATAGATAAATAATAAATAAAGGTGATTAAAAGAAAATAAATTAAAGTAAATAAGTAAACAAATAACTTATCAAAAAAATAATAATATAGAAAATAAATAATAAAAATATTAATGAATAAAGATAATATAAACACATAAAAAAACAAAAATAAATAAATAATAAAAATAGATAAATAAAAAATAAATAAATAAAAGTAAATATTAATAAGTAAATAAATAAAAATAAATGAATAAATAAATAATACAGTAAATAAAATTAATTAAGAATTAAAAAATAAAAATGATTAAAATAATTGTTTGAAATAAATAAATAAATAAACAAAAGATATAATTATATAGATATTAGAATTAATGAAATAAGATAATAATTAAATAAATAGAAATAAAATATTAATAAAAAGATATAGATAAATAGAAATAAGTAAATAAATGAGAGTAAAGAAATGAAAAAATAAATAAAATATACAAAAAAAAAATAAGAATATATATAATATAAATGAAAAATAAAAATAAATTAAATAAATAAATAAATAAATACATATATATATATGTGTGAATAACTTGATCACGAAGTATATAAAACATGATGCTATGCATAAATAAAGGTTTTTTTGCCACGAAGGAAAAAATGAAAAAGCGAGTTAGCCGAGTACTTTCGGTCCTATTCGGACCTTTACTGAGGCATACTGATTTTACAAAGAACACCATAGTCAAAAGAAGGCTTACAAACTGACACTACCAGATTAGCCATAAGGGCGGTTTTCACTCTACAGAGAGGAGGAGTCGCCATAGGCTAGCCACACCTTGAAGGATACCCGCAGTAAACAAGTGATTCTTCCAGAAAACAGTACATTTTGAAAACAACACATGAGTATATACAAATTAATATCATGAATTTTTACACAAATTTTCCAAACAAAAATTATTATTAATGAAAAGACGAAAGAAAATATAAATATATATATATATATATATATATATATATATATATATATATATATATATATATATATATATATATATATATATATCGAGCAAGAGAAAGGTGGAAAGAGAATATCGAACCAGAGGAGAGAGAGAGAGAGAGAGAGAGAGAGAGAGAGAGTTAGAGTACATAAATAAATATATAAAAACAGATATAATAAAATAAAGCAAAATCATGATAAAAATAATAAATATAAAAAAGTAAAATAAGCAAATCATGTATTAAAAATTAAAAAATATAGCAATAAATGTATTAATTAAAAATAAATGAAAACTAAAAACTATTGATAAATGAAAATAAATAAATAGCTAAATAGATAAATAAAAAATAAATAAATAAACTAAATAAAAAATAAATTGAAAAATAAATAAAAATTAAAAATAAAATAAACAATAATTAAATAAAATATATAAAGATATAAAAAATAAATAAAATAAATATATTAATAATAATAAATGAATTTAAATAAATGTGAACAAACTAATATAAATAAATAAGAATTAATAAATACATAAAAATTAAATAAATAAAAATAAATAAATAAATAATAAAAATAGATAAATAAATAAATAAATAAATAGATAAACATAAATAAATAAATATATTTAAAAAATTAATAAAACAAATGAATGAATAACAATGATAGAAATATTATCAAAATAAATAAATAAATAATAAATAAATACTAGGTGGATAATAAAAGAAACAATATAAACTATATAGTTAAAAAAAATAAAAATAAAGTAATGAATACAAATAATAAAATAAAAAAATATACAAATAAAAATAAATAAAAGGAAAAAAAATAAATGAAAAAATAAATTAATAAATATTATAAAAAAAACAAATAAAGAAATAAAAAAAAATAAAACAAATATAAATGAATAGAAATAAATAAATAAATAGATAAACAAATAAAATAAATAAATAGAAGTAAATAATAGATAAGTAAAGTAAATATAAATAGATAAATAAATAAGAATGAATGAATAAATAAAATAAATAAAATAAAATAAATAAATTCAAATATATTATATAGACAAAAATAAACTATAAATAAAAAATAAGAACTACACATATAAAAAAATGTATGAAAATTAATTAAACACATATTGAATAAAAATAAGTAAATAAATAAATATAGTAAATAAATAAAACAATAAATAAGTAAATAAAAATGAATAATAAAATAAAATTAATAAAAACAAATAAAAATGAATGGAAAAAAATTAATAAAAACAAATAATTAGATAAATAAATAAATAAATAAAAATAAAATGATAATCTTAAATAAATAATAAAAAAATAAATCAATGAATAAAAATAAATAGATAAATGAAAATAAATAAGAACAAAAATTTTTATAAAAAAATAAAAATAATAATTCAATAAATATAAATAAACTATAATAAAATATAAA